>NW_009646744.1:3423872-3429790 GCF_000708025.1 Charadrius vociferus | reverse complement strand
TGCTGAAGGGGAACATGCCAAGGCTGGTGCTGTGAGCTGTGGGTTGTACGCCGAGAAAACAGCGTGCAAAACCTGCTGCCTCCTCCTGCCCTGCTGGGCAGAGTCTGTCCATCCTCAAAGCACAAGAGCCTGAGGGTCCAGACTCGCTGGCAGCATCAGGCTTCCTGGAGCTCATGGTGTGCTCACGTCTCTACCCAAATCAGTGTAAGAACTTATGTCATCGCTTCTGGCTGCCGTTCAGGAAAGCATCTCTAGGAAAGGACTTACACTCCTTTGGAATGAGACTTAAACACATGCTCGGGTGCCTCCTTGGGCAAAGACGTCTACGCACGTGATAATGGTGAGAAGGTGGCAAAGGATAGGCACGTTCCCTACAAGCTGGCATCCTGTCCTCCTCAGGCCAGCACCACGGTGCCCCAGATCCACAGCTTTACCCCCTCGAGCTTGAAGAGAGGCCGTTCATGGGACAAATTCCTGTGACTTTTCCAAAGCTCTCCCCAGGCCTGAGATGCCAGGCTTGAAAAAAAGTCATTTGCCAAATGATTTCTTAATGTTTGTGTCTTCGGGTGAAATTTGTCATGCTTTTAATTTATTACAAGTGGAAACAGGGAAGGCTTTATGATTTTTAAATGTTCTAACATTTATTTCAGTGTTTCAGTTTTTATTACAATTATGTTTGTGGCAGAGGAGATTTCTCAAGACCGAGAGCTCATGTTGCTTTCAGCCAGTTATGCATTTTCAATAAGTGTCAGAGGATGCTAAAACTATCCTTGTGCTGCTTCAGAAGTGAAGAAAAGCCTCTGGCACATGAGGGTGCAACATTGCCACTCCCGTTAGTTGTGACCGCTGCTCAAGTACACCTTCCTTTTATTATCCCTTTGCCTTTACTGGGTCATGATTTTACTCTGTCGATTTTGTCTTGAGCTGGGTGTCTCTCTGCAGGCTTCCTGGTGAGCATTTTGCAAAACCCACTTGGTTCTTTTCAGGCTGGTGTGTGAGAAGAAATCTGTTCTTTTCACACTGTTCTGACCAAAAATGCTGAATATGCATCTCTTGCAACAGCTATTTTCCATTCCTGCAACCACATCTGTGCCAGGCTGCCCACTGGGGCGAATGAGTGTGGTTCCAGGGGTAGCACCAGCAGTGTGCAAACTGGTGTCATCAGATGGTCTGGATCTCATTTTAAGGCTCTCTATCCTTCCATGTGACACCTGAACCTTAAATAAAATGTTTAATACAGTCACTTCACTCATGATCCATGGATTTCCTACCTCGGCGTTGTTAATAGCTGACATCCACTTTTGGCATTATATGATACTTGTTATAGTCGTGGAAGTCACGCCATCAGTGAGTTAGGTCACGTTATGACACTTCCTTGACCTCTACGTCAGCATGAGGAAAGCAAACAAAATTGCTTGTTTCGGTGCTGTGCTTTTACCATTGCGTTTCAAGCAGAAAATTTTCCACAAATTTCAGATCTTGAAAACCGCCTCGAAACGTAAGCACCCACAGAGGAAAGGTGCTTCTGCGCGTTCCGAAGTTTCGCTTGTCTAATGCTTCCCCAGTGACCACCCACTACTTAATTCTTACGTTTTTTCATCTCGAGAATATCTTCCTGATGCCTGAAATGTGCAGCTGGGTTTGCGGCTGCCTTCCATGGTGGCAGACGGAGTTTGCGCCGCAGCTGAGTGCAGGCAGCCCCCGGTGCCTGATGGAGGAGGGCTGTGCCGACATCCCCCGGCAGATGCGCGCGGGGGCTTTGATCCCGGCCATGCCGACGCCGGCTCACCAGCAGCCCTGCCCGCCCCTTCCACCTGCGGAGCCGAGGCTCCGGGGAGCGCGGATGTCAGACCTGGCCCCACAACAGATGCCGCTCAGCAGAGTAAACAGCTTCTTCTTGCTGCTCTGTGATCACCTCGAATATTTTCATCCCAACTATTATAAGTTAAGATGCGATGATATTAAAGAAAATGAACGCGTGTGGTGTTCTCAGAGATGCAGGCTGCAGGCACCACATCTTGATGGGATTAGGTAGGGCTCAGTGGCTGTACGCGGTGCATTAGTTCACAAGCAGCAAGTTGGGAAGGAACCTCCTGGACCGGGATGTGAACTTTGGTATGACCCTCTCTCGTGGCACAGAGCCATTTGCTGCAATACGTGGCCAGACACATTGGACATGCTAAGCTTTTTTGTCCCAGGCATGTGGATCGGGATGGATGGTAGGAGGTGAAAACACCAGAAGTCTTGCATCAGTCCCATCATATAGGTAAAGAAAATAGGGACTAACAGGGGAATAAAAGCAGCGGGATGCTGAAGGCTGAAGAGCCAGGATGAGGAAAACTAGGATGGGGAAAATGTATCTCATCCTGGCAGTAGGACAAAGGGATTAATGTAAAAATGTAAGAAAGGTTGCAGTGGGCCAGACTGAAGGTTCAACTGCCGCAGGAGCCTGTGGTCAGCTGTAGCCAACACCACACACCTAAGGACCACAGAGGCTGCAGGAACAAGGTAAGCATATGTCCCCCTGGTTTACTTTCCCAGGTTGCAGGCAGGGTTTTTTTTTAATTATTTTATTTAAAAGCCCCACATCTGTTGCTCTGTTGTGTTCCTCCACTTCCTAAAAACATCTTGGGTCACTTCGTGCACCGATGCGCTCAAAAGCGAGACTCATGGGTAGGATAACCAGCCCGACCTGGTACCCAACTCCATGCAGCGCAGCACGGCGCATGCGGATTTCGTTCCCATCGTCCCTATGGCAGGGGGAGGGAGCTGTGGGGCTCGGGGACAGCAGCATTAGTCACCTCCATACCAAGGCCCTTGGAGCTGTTCTCTGTTTGTGAAATGTTGCGATGAGTGTTTGGTTTCTATTGGTGACATAAATCAATGTCATTGCCTTAGCGCTACTTTTCCAGAACAAAGAATTCCCAGAAAAGGGGAACCCCGCTGCTGGGTTGTATAATACAAATGTATGATCCTGTTGGCCACATGGTTCTTCCAACACTGGATATTTTTTTCGCTAGGATACAACCAGGATGCTAATGAAAACAACACATGGAAGACCTCAGGATAAGCCCCAGTGTCTGCTGAAGAGTACATAGCTCTGGTCTGGGTCCTAAAGCACAAACAGATTCATCTAAAACAATTATCAAAGAAAAACAACGTGTGACTCGAGAAGGAAAGTCTATATTTGCCTGCAGACTAACGGCCGGCTGCTCCAGGCTACAGGATTAACTTCCAGACTTTGCATATGAAGAAGCAACGTCTAGTAAGAGGAATGGGGGCGAACATATGAGTGACCGCAAAGGGAGTGTTGAGTGTTGTTTCTCCTGCTGAGGATGGAGAGGAGCTGCTGTTCTCCTCCAGCTGGGGACACCTTCCCACATCCCCGCTTTGCTGGCTGGTGAACCAGAGCGGAGTGCCTCAGCCCTCGGAGAGCCAACCCCAGAGCCCTCCTCTGTCTTAGTGCATTGCAAAAACTCCGGACAGAAAGGTGAATTGTGAGCACGGCAGCCAAAACGTGAAAAAAATTATCACGCCTCTGTTCCTCAAACCAGAGCTCTCTTGTCTGGAGGGAATTGAGGAGCAGCCTGTTTCTCCCGCTGTCAGTGCTGAGGGCAGCCCTGGGCTAAGGCCACCGCAAACACCATCAAAATATTCTGACAGGCTTTGAAGTGAAATTTCTGCAGGAAAAAATTCCTACTTCCAGGTTAGATCACAACAAATGACGAACATCTTTCTCAGCTATAAAGCTGGGTATTTCAGGAAGCCGTTTGATTGGCAAATTTTGTACTGATCACAGGTGATACATTACAAATATCCAGAAACGGGTCCAAGCAGACAGATGAGGAGAAAACATGATTTTTAATTTTTTTTTAGCAATTCACTCAACGGAGAAACCAATGCCTGAGCACAAGAATACCACAAGAAGACATTTTAAAAGCAAGTCCTCAACCTAGCAGAAACCTTCCAGCCCCGCTTCACGCTACTCAGTGTGCTGGGTGGCACACCTACCGCTGCCTGCTCTGGCAGCATTATCCCATTTTACATGGGAACATGGATTTAATTATATCTGGTGGTTTTGATTCCTGTAATTTTTCAGAGGAAAGCACTAAGGAACTATAACTGGATAGGAAATTATTTGGTTGGGAGGTTGGGATTTTTTTTCTTCTTTTTCTTTATTTCTGTCTCAAAATATCCTTGGCAATGTATAAAGTACTTTTCCATTGATATTGGTCACTCAGTAAGTTCTTAGGAAATTTCGGTCTGTCTTGTGATATTTGCCAGTTTGCTCCATGGAAAACTATATTTTGGGGCAGGCTGTAGAAATACCCAAGAATTCACAACACAGATTTCAACATCCTTCAGTTGGAAGAATTTGGGAGTGACAGCAGAGCTGTTTTCCAGTCTACACAGTGAGTTGAATCACCATCCTACAGCCAACGTCTCCCTACGTTCAGCCTTCTTTCTGACACACCATCAAACGCTGGAGCTGAGAGCCAGCCCAGGTGTAATCCTGCATTTCTGTGCATCAGGTCTGATGCATGTGGGGACACAGGACAGATGCTGGCCCAGGAGCCAAACTCAAATTGTCACAAAGCACATTGGACACAGAGTACCCTAAACTGGACAGGAAGGTATTCAGCAGAATCAAACTTTAAAAAAAAAATAAAATTCATTGCTGGATGGTATCTTCTTTATTCTAATACAATTTATTTCATCTTTTCTTTTACCAACTGCAACTCCTGCTGTTCTGGGTTAATGCATGGAGCAGAGCATATTCTCATGAATTCTGATTTCTCTGAGTATATTTTCAACACTTTCCTATTTCCTCTGAAAGAAGTGGTAAGGATGTTGCTGACTGGAGCAGCATCAGAGGTGGAATATTCCCAGACATCCAATGTTTGGGCACATTTCCCTATCCACCCAAGTGCTCCTGAGGATCGCACCTCGTACCCCTCCAATGTGCCCTGTGTTGTCTTAGATCACTGGTCCCTGATTCACCAAAAGTCCCAGAGCCCAGACTCACTCCGGTGGAGGAAATCAATTATCTTCACTCATCACAGAAAACCAACTTTTGAGAGCCATCCATCATTTATCCAAATACCTCGTTCCTGACATTGGCTCAGGCCCCCTCCCTTGCCACATAAAACTCTTCTCCTCCAAGGCTGAGGTCGTAGAGGAACCTGTGTGTCTGTTTTTAAACTGGATTGCGGCTGCCACAAGTGATGTATCCCAGTAAAATCATTTCATCCTCCATGTCTGTCTGTTCACCGGTACTTAGGCAGACAGATACTGAAATACCAAAGTACTTGAGCAGCTACAGGTGGGGTTTGGGGTGGAGAGTCAAGGCTTCATCTCACTTGACTTTGGCGACTTACACGTATTAGTCAAACAGAAAAAGCTGTCTTGTTATTAAGTGATCAGAATAATCAGAAATTCCTCAGTGTTTTTTTTTTTTTTTAACATGCCAAGAAGTTATAACTGCACAAAACAAACCTTCTGAAACTTCATTTAGGATAAAAATTAACTGATTCTTTCCTGGAGATTCCTGTAGGAAACCTGTCTCCTCTCCAGTCCCTCACCTACGGCTGCAATTGGTGACTGGGGAGCAGGAAAGGGATGAATTCCTAAGTTAGGCTTGAGATAGCAGATAGGAGCCTGTAAATCACAGTCTGCCCAAGCGACTGCTCTCAGCAAAGACTTCATATTTGGGGATCTTTTTTATTGGAGAAATCATGAAATTCCTCTCATCACAAACATACTTTCTGAGGGCCCGATCCAAAGTCAATAGATGTCAGGAGAAAACTGTCATGGGCTGACCTCCACGGCCATGCCTTTTGCTGGTTATCTATACGATCGCCAAACTGATTTTCGTGCTGAACATTTTCTGTGTTGTGTGCCTGAGCCTTGCTGACTTT
>NW_009646744.1:3399767-3423854 GCF_000708025.1 Charadrius vociferus | reverse complement strand
CAAGTATCCAAAAGAAAATAAAAATGCAAGTGTTTTACTACGAATCCCCGAGACATCAACCTTTGGAGACATACCTACGTTGGGATGAAGAAGCCATCTAGGGATCAGGAGTCAATGCCATAAAAACTGATCTTTATTTGAACATGTCTGAAAAAACCCCACAGGGCTGAGCATTGAGTTTTGCCCGTTGGGATGTATCGGGGGACAGTCCCAAGCACCCGGGGCAGTTCCTGACATGGATGCAACCAGGGCAGGACAAGGGCTTTGTGGGCTGAGGCAGGAGATACAGGTGGGCAGCATCCTCTATGTCACCGGCACAGCCAGAAAGTGACAAAAAGTGGATTTTTCAAAGCTTCCATTTGTTCTTCTGCTATCTAAATTTATGAAAGTCAAGCACCCAAATCCCCAGGATTTGCTAATGGCCCTCAGCGTATGCACTTTCTGACCAGACTTTGAATATCTGAAATGACTAAATATCAAGAGCAGGAAAGTGGATTGAATAGAGACATCCTAGCCTCATAAAAATCCCTCCTGTGCCTCTTCTCCCATGAGCTTTAGCACCATACAGCTTTTCGTTTCTTTAAAAAAAATAAAAATCTGTTCCCATATTTAGGTCCCGCTCCTCCTGTGAATCATGCTCAGATGATTTTCGAGGACCTTTCATTCTCTCTCTGCCTCACATGTTAATCCAAATCTCCTTTCTTAATTAAACTTTTTTTCTACAAGAGTCTTTAACCTCCGTTTCCAAGTAGCAAAATCAAATCCAGCTCCTCTTGATAAGGAAAACTCATTTCTGGCTGATTGACAAGTTTAATTAAATACCAATATTTTCTTTTAATTGCTAGATTATTACCAAGACAGCAGCTTCGAGGATTATTATGGGTGCACAGGGAAATGGTACCTAAAGACTGAGCTGCCCAAACTGTTAATGCTCTCTGCTCTCCCTTTCCCAGAAGGGACTGGATCTGCTCAATGCTACATGGAGGAGCAGCGTATGGGCAGGCTCTGAGCTCTGATCACGCTTGATCAAGGGCACTGACCTTCTTGAGCTTAACTGGGGACCTGAGCATCCCTATAGACACGTATAGGGTCTCTCTGCGGGAACACTGAACACCCCTTCTGCTCGCCGCAGCCTGCAGCCCCATCCAGCTTGCTGGGACTTGGGGGGTTTTTTAATTTGCTGAGATACAAGATGGAAGCAGCCAAGCCGTGCCAACCCTTGGTCCAGATATATCTCTCTTTACGCTGCAAATTGCAATTAATAACCGAAAGATGGAAGGATGGAAACTGCATTATGAAAAACATCCCGTCCACATTCCTGGGGCTTCTCCGTATTACGACACTCCGCGGTGTTGCAACACAGTGTTGGTTGGTTGAGAAAGTGGAAAAACCTGGTTATGGGTCTATTGCACCATTGTATGTGCCAATAGCCATTATCTTTCCAAAACCATCGAACGCCTAAAGAAAACAGGGTGACCATCGCAAACCAGGGATTCTCTAATTAATTCAAACTTCATTCGTGATGAATCACTGCTTATTTCAGTTGCAGTCTGCAAACAGGCGTAAGAGTAATCATGTACATATGTGAAGCCTCATTTTCAAGGATTTATTCTTGACACTGTTTTTAATAAATTATTGGTGAGTAGTAGGCAATTACAACTGTCTTTTTTTTCCAGGTAGTTACACTTTACTTTGTTAGACTGTTATTACAGAAAATCACCTAACCATAATACAAGAGGCTAATAGGTCTTTCCTCCAACACACAAAGCCCTTCCCCTGTTGTCCTAATGTTATTTGTGGGATATGAGTCAGACATTGGTTTTGTATTAAAAACAGAGGAACAGAGCTTAATCACATGAAAGGTATCATGGTAATGGTCTTGGTGACAGGGTAAGGCCCCAAGAGCCAAGTCAGATAAACTTCCCTAACAAGACCTTCCACTGTCCTCCATAAACCATATAGTATGGCCTCAGACCAGAAAGCTACTAAATAACTCTTTCAAAGAGCAATTACATCCCAAAGCTCCCTATCTTGACAAAGATATTGTCATGATGCCAAACAATTCATCATATCCTATTAAGATGTCAAAGCTGGAAATTCTCTTCAATTTGTTTATGTATCTTAGGAAACTGTTTATGGTTTCCCATCTATTAAAGAAACACTATTTAATATGTATTAACTAAGCTGTAGTTTTTATATGGGCGTTACTGTAACTTTGATGATATACAGGAATGAGATACGCTGGGAGGATCCTGATCACTGACCAAAGAGACGGAGGACCCTCGATACCTTTCCTAGGCTTGTTTCTGACCAGTCCATTAAAACATCAAGCCACAAGTTCACTGAAGCAGGAACTACGTGGTGAGGTTAACGTTACTTATCAGTGAAAGCAAAAGAGGTTGGCTCTTGGTTCATCCCGACAGGAGCTGGCAAAGAAGGGCAGTACTGTGTCCAGAAATATCATTCAGAGAGCCATTCCCTTACCCATATCTTTGAGATCTACTTCATTTTTTATGCGCCTATTTGAAGGATATCTTAACCATAGATTTCCAGCATGATTCTCACTAGGCATCTTCACCAAATTTGCATCTACATAACATTAGTATATGACTATGATTAGGTTATTACTTCATCTATTCGTGCTTTTCACAATTAAATTTGAACTCAATGCTGGCAAATAATTCAGATATTCAAATAAGTGGTCTCCTGTCCTCCTTCTGAAATCCAGAGATTGTCGCAGCCTCTGGGTTACTTCTCCACATCAGTATATCCATGGTTCAGTCCACACGATGCCAAGCAAACAGCACAGGCCAAAAGGGCTCATGATAGTATTTTTATAAAGTTAAAAACAGAAACACTGACCACCAATAGTTTCCATGAAACAACCTTGACACCATGAGATACATTTATGAGGCAATATAAGGGATTTCAGCTATAACACTCCCATTAAATTTAACAAAAGTCATGAGGCCGACTCTCCACATGCATCACAGACTTCAAGATGATCCAGAGGCTTCAAAACAGCTTTCAATTTAGTTGATTTATTTTATGGCATATTGCCCCATCGGATAACTCCCTTAATGTGCTATTGGTTTTCAGTTCCATACACACTCTGGGCTGAGCTGTTAAGCATTTTGGAGCATGAGCATATATGACATGCTAATAGGGGTGATCTTTGTACAACCAAGCTGCTCCTCCTTTTTTCAGTAGATTTGATTACTAGTTCTCCAATATTTGAAATTTCCCTTTCATCACCAAGAAGGGACAGGCTTCAGCATCTCAAGATCATAGAATCATAGAAGGGCTAGAGTTGGAAGGCACCTTGAAGATCATCTAGTTCCAACTCCCTGCCCTGGGCAGGGACACCTCCCACCAGCCCAGGTTGCTCCAAGCCCTGTCCAACCTGGCCTTGAACACCTCCAGGGATGGGGCATCAACCACCTCTCTGGGCAACCTGTGCCAGGGGCTCACCACCCTCAGCGTAAAACACTTCTTCCTTATATCTAGTCTAACTCTCCCCTCTTCCAGTGTAAAACCGTTCCCCCTCATCCCACGGCTCCCCTCCCTGATGCAGAGTCCCTCCCCAGCTCTCCTGGAGCCCCTTTAGGCACTGGAAGGGGCTCTGAGGTCTCCCCTTTTTTGCCTTCTCTCCCCCAGGCGGCCCCCCCCCAACTCTCCCAGCCTGTCCTCCCAGCAGAGGGGCTCCAGCCCTCCCAGCATCTCCGGGGCCTCCTCTGGACTCACTCCTGCTCATTCATCTTTTCTTGTCCCGTCAGTGATGCAGCAGTGCTCAGCACGGGTTCCTCAGCTGGCACCCAAGGTGGAAGGTCCCAGAGAGCCACGTTAGTTCATGGGGAACTGCATCCCACTCCCCTGGAAGCACCAGTGCTGCCCTCCCCATGAGAGCCAGCCCCACCTTGCAACCTCCAGGCAAAGGCGTTTGGACGGGAAGAAGGGTTATCCCCATGTTAACTCCGAAGAGTTGGAGCAAACCCTGAGCTCTTGCTCAATGCTGCGAGCGCTGAGTGTGCGAGAGCGGTATCTGATAACGCTAATTAGTGAAAATTGTTTCCTTTCCAACATCCTGTTATTTTACCCGTGTGGTGATTTACTGATGTTAAAAATTGGGTTTGGCAGGTGGAGTCGTCCTTGCTGCTGGTAACTGCCAGAAAAGCAGGTGTCTTGTTTCTGGTTTTAAGAGGCTTTTTGGTTTTATTTGCCTGGATACTTTTTTTTTTTCTTTTTGAATATACCTTCCCTTCCTTCATGGCTTTGTTCTTTGCAATTCATATCTTTTTTTTTTTTTTCCTAATCTCTGATTTTGGAACGTTTCCATATTTGACTGTCACTGGTATTTAAACAACTTCCTAATCTCTAGGATTTCCTTTCGTCTGTAAATCACCTTTAAAAACCCAGCAATCCCTTATTATTTCCTCTTTCATTTTCATTGTTTCATCTCTAACAAGCAACATTAAATCCAGAGAGCATTTAAGACCAATTTCAATTTCTGCATGAAAAAAACAAACAAACAAACAAACCAACATTTTTTCAAGCCAGAAATAGGACTTTTGCCAGAGGGAATATTTGTTCTCTCTAGTAACAAGGTGACATGGTGCCAGTTTAGCCTAATTTCACATGGGGCCAGGAAAGGTTTGTTTAAATGGCTGCAATATTCATTCAGCATTTCTTTCAGAGAGTGTCCTAAATAAACTAAGAGCTGCGTGATGTCCGCTGAGTTGTTTCCTTCCTCCCAGGGAAATAGGAGGACTGTACTTATTTTCACAGGTAGCAACAAAAGAGACCATCTGCTTGGCTATTTTATAATCAGCTTATTTATCTGCATGTGGTCACTGCAGGAGGCTTCAAACGTGCCCCCTGAAACCGATGGCCGGAGGGGAGCCGCGATGTCTGCGTGCTCTTTGGGACGGGGACCGGCGTCCACCCCTGCGTGTTCCACCCCACGAGCGGTCCCTTTGGCTGCGCCCGTAGCTGATGTTATTTGCACGCATCGTTATTTGCAAAAGCTGGGCTGAGACGCAAAAGGGCAACAGGTGGGGCGAGAAATCAGCCCTGTGGGCGTTGCAAAGGGGGAGAGAAAGGGGCAATGAGTTTTCTTGGCAATTATCTACCTGCAGCCTTCATAGATGGAAGGAGCCTGGCAGTGTCAATAATTGCAGCAATCAAAGGAAATCCCATTTTGCCACTTGCCTAGATGACATTTTTCTCCCTGTACGTGAGAACAGTGATGAATTTTCCAGTTGCGTTTGAAGATGACGATTTCAGAGATTTTGCAAGAGGATTAGTTACACATTTCAGCTTTCAGTGCTGGAAAAGGAACTTGTATGGAAATGAGAAATTTGGAGCTTTTTGTGTGATTTTGAAGAACGCTATGGAGAGCTGGACATCAGTCAGAGCAAAAATGGACCCCATGTATATCGGATCGTTGATATCTTTAAAAGAGCAATTGTGCTTTGAAGCACAGTAGGAAAATAGAGATTTTTTATCTCGATGAGGTATGAAGATAATTGCACTCAGGCACTTTAATCAGCGTGCTTCAGATTTAAGCAGATGGATACAGAGGGCAAATCTGTGAAGGATGAATTATTTATTTTGGGCACACTAAAATTTTGTCTCTTAAAGGTCATCAAACTTTCAACAGAATTGAAAAAGTCTGCTGCATAAGTGAACGCGATTAATCTTCTCATTAGTGAGAGGCAACATTTTCTTTTGAACTTGATATGCCTGGTAGGGGAACAAAAAAAAAAAAAAAAAAACAGAACAAAATCATTTATGGAAAAATACAGCTGAAGAGCATCTGTTTGTCTTACATCAGTGGTTCTGCCCAATTGCTTAAAAAAACCCAAACCACTGGAAACCTTAGAGCAGAATAATATGTTCTGTCCAGTGGGCACAAATATTTGACATATCTATCATTTTTAACAAGTTTATAAAATTAAAAGCCCCCCCAGTCAAGCAGCATTTATCAATTAGTATGATGCCTCTTTAGTGGCTGGCTAAGGGACTTCAGTGTCAAAGGCAATAAAAGAGTCATTTACACCCTGCACCAGAAATCAGCAGTGAATAAAGAAGAAAGAAATGCCATTGTTCATAATTGACTTCAAGGAGACTGCCCGCATGGGTGAGCTTAAACACATGCAGGAATGGCTTTAAACGATTTACGATACTTTGCATTTAAATCAGACGTGGCTCAAAACTGGGCCCCCAGCTTGAATTTATCCATCTGGATCCTCATCAGTGGGGCCAAACTTTCATTTCTGAGGTTACGCTGTGTTTCAGACGAGGTGGGATGGTTGTCCGCAGAGGGTTGGGACTGCGGTTATGCTCCCACAGCTGGAATTTCCAGGGGGATTTCACACGAGTGAACTCGGTGCGTGCCCACATGCCAAAGGGGTTTATAGGCGAAGGTAACTCAGACTGTCCCCTGTCAGCACAGGGAATCAACGGAGGAAAAAAAGAAAGAACCTGCATTATTAATGGAGTTAAATAAAGAGATGAAAGGTCATGAATGATTAAAATATTGTGTCATTCAGTGAAAGAGGCCTCCAATGGGTACGCTTTAATATGGGACCACAGACAGGAACACTATCAATAAAAAATTGGCAAAGGCCTCATGGTGTTTAGGATCTGTTCCCTGCACTGTTGATACCCCAGGAACAACTGAAAAACTCATTTCGTGGTCTTTCCCAACATATGAAATAGGGATAATAATTATCTTTCATTTTTTTCTGAAGTACTTTGAAATACGCAGATGAAAGATGCTGAAGGTAAATTATGTGTCACTAGCTGTTTCCAGTAAAAAACAGTTTCTATCACTTTTATTAAATAGTAACCTCTTTTAAAATAGATACTATTGTAAAAAACATTTTATGTGATTGCTTTTGTATAAAAACTCTTTAATCTATTGCAGTAGGCAGAAAGTGCTCTGCGATTTTTCAATCAAACAACTAAATGAGCTAATTAGGGACAGGACAAGTCTTACTCCATCAGGCTTCTTAGCGCATTATTGTAATCCCCACATTCAGACCATTTGACATTAACAAATGCCTTAAGAAATCCTCCACGGAGGGATGGAGAGACAAGCAAGAGGAAGAGCTGCACAGGCGTGGGCATGGCTCTGCGAGCAAGAGCCACCAACCAGGAATTTGGCCTTTTTTTTCCATGTAGATGTGTCCAAGGCTGTGGAGCAGCATCCTCCCGGGTCGGGAGAGCACGTTGCTCTGGGCGCCGGGTTACCTGTTAAGTCAGCGTTACTGGTGGTAGAACCAAACTGGCTACACAGACTTTGGTAGGTGGTAGATGTCCCATCCCTGGAAACGTTCAAGGTCAGGCTGGACAGGGCTCTGAGCAACCTGATCTCGTTGAAGATGTCCCTGTTCATGGCAGGGAGGTTAGACTAGGTGGCCTTTAAAGGTTCCTTCCAACCCAAACCGTTCTATGATTTTATAGAAAGATGTTATTCCTTCCAAAAGAGTAAATGAACAGGAGCTGATTTGGTGTCTGGCTTTCATTTTACCACTGAATTACTCCACAGAGAGTAAATATTTAATCCTCACAGCCTAAACCAGAGCTGACCTCCCCATCTCCACCATCTCCTACAAACCACTCACCAGACACTTCTGAGAGGGGAAGGATGAGGACACGCCACGTAGGCAACCGGAGTTCAAAAATACAGATAACATCTTCATGCTACTGTCAAATTAAGGATATTATGTGACTACTGTATGTGAAGGGGGGCAATTAATTTAATTAAATAACTGATAACGTTCCTTTAAATTACATGTCTTCTCTTCATCTTCTCTGCTTAAAAATCAATAGGAAATTACAGTCTAATGTACCTGAATATTAAAACTCGGAGATTAATGCAGAATAGGAAAAAACCTGAGATCTTAGCAATTACTCAGATGACACAGTTATTGAGTTAATGACACAGACCTGAGTTGATTTTCATTCTTGGAGTGGGGCCAGGATAATATCAATGGTTACTTTTCTGACTCTAATCAGCGCAGAGTCTTCGTTGTGCTCAGCAAGAGCAAACATTTTAACAAACGGTACCTTCTTTTTGATTGCACGGACTGCAGCCTTACTACCTCACAGTACAACACACACATGTCATAGTGTAAGTTCCTCTCTACTCAGGAAAGTATTTCAAGATGCACAAAAGTACCTTTTTTAATCAAGAAAGGAGCAACATAAAAGGCCGTGGCTATGCATTAGCTTGCCTCTCATAAATAACCACTCCGCAATAGCTTCTCAAATATAGCTGCACAAAAAATGCTGCGGCTCTTTCAGAAACCTGCATCCAACTTAAGTGCTGCCATAAAGACAGCTTTGTCTGCAACCCCACCTCCTAGGAGGAATATGTCGCCGCATTTTTTGGACTTAGGCTGAAATGAAAAGCCCTTGGGCGCTTCATTTGCAATGATACGGTTTAGACAGGGGAAAAAGCTCAGCAAAGCACAGCGACAGCGTGGGCGCCCCAGGGGACGGGGCAGGGCGAGCTGGTGTGGGTCCAGCTCTGCTGCCGGCGCGGTCCAGGTCGGGCATCCACATGGGTGCTTACAGCACCCTCTGAAGACCTAAACCAGCCCCAAAATGACACAGCCGGGAAAGCTGCGGCATCATTTGCAACGGAAAACTGTTCTGAAAGGAGACTGCTGAGCATCCTCCAAGCTGGAAATCGCCCAGCTCCACGGCAGGGCAGCGGGCAGGGATCTGCCGCACCACTGACCTGCCCCACGACTATCCAGAATTATCTGCGGCACAAACTTTGGACAAAAACACTCAAAACTCAGCTCGGACGCTGTGTATCTACCAGGAGCAGAGCAGTAATTAAAAGAGTGAAAGATCTGCTGCCAAACATCACAGCCTGGTGATGTTTGCACGGTGAGCAAAGCAAGCTTCAGAGGCTGTGCTCTTTGCAGAGATTTTCTTTCTTGAGAGAAGATTGTAATCAAACTACCCAGGGAAGAAATGGGCCTTTGAACAACATACTTCATAAAATTCTAAATTTAAATTTAAACACACACACAAATCATTTCTGAATGTTTATTTCATTTCACAACGGGAAAATCCCCCATCCTTTGGTTAGAATTATTACCTTTTAATGGGTACCAGAAGATTTGATCATTGCCATAATTTTTTCCAGGATTTTTCCTCCTTTGTGTGCCCACAGCGTTGCCTTCTTTTGCTCTTTGCAGCAGTCCCAGGAACGAGCCCTGTATTCAATGGGACAAACAACCGGGTGGTTTTAGCAGCACTTGAAATTTCCAGCCAGGTCGGAGCAGGCAATCTAGGCAGAGGTTTTAGACTGGAAATTAGAACTAAAATAGAGTGCAAAACAAAGGAATAAAAGCTAAAGGGTTATTATGAGCAATTTCTTTGATATAAGGCACTGCACATAACAGAGAATGACTTTACGATTTATTGTCAGTTTGGAGGTACCACATCCGAGATGACTGAGGTTCCTCTCTTAAAAAAGTAAATCCAAACTGGTGTGACGATTTCTGGGCTGAAGTGACGTACAGCTTATGATTTCTGGTTGTGTTTTTAGCATAGCAGCTAGGAGATGCGGCGTGTTGCTGGCGTGGGCATGCGGATCCCCCACATCGGAGCTGGGGAGCAGGGGAGCACTCAAACAGTCCCTACACCACCGAGAGGCTGAGCTGGGAAGCCAGATTGACTTAATTTATTGCATGGAGGAGGTCTGGAAAGTGGAAAATTACCCAAGGCTGAACAAAGAGGCTCAGCTGTAGCCATGGGGACACGCAGAGGGGCTGAGCACCACCCAGGACGACTGGGTCGGGAGGAAGGACACACAGACGTGCTGCTGTACGGGGCTGGCTCCACTTTCGCTGGGGAAGCGGCACGGTTAAGGCAAGCTGAGCTGGGCTGGGAGAGACACTTTCAGCTATTTTAAGGAGAAGTAATAAGCTGCAGGGTAAACATCTCGGACAACGCCAGAAGGGTTTGACTCCTGTGAACACACTGATACATGGAACAGTAGTACCGTGTTTAAGCACCATAAGGATGCCCAAATTTTCCCCAGCCCCACAGCTGAGAGCTACAGGGAGCAAAAGCAGCCAAGAGATGCACATGAAGATATGGGAAACCTGGTATAACAGCCAGGACCTCTTGTCTCCTTTCATTGAAATGAAGCAATTAACTCTCCTAAATCCCACCCTCGCCTGTCTCCTGGCACAGAAAGGACATTCCTATTTATTCTATGAGATACTCAAGCCTGTGATTTAAAGAAACATCTTCACCCTTGACTGGATGCCCTGGTCAACCCCACCATTGTAATAGGACTTCACTGGATTGCTGGGGCAATTTTATTTTGTACTGGTAAACCAGACTTCCCTCCAGCTACCACCCGTTTATCATCTGCCTGACACAACATTTCTTCAATCAAGAAATTCTTTTTAAATCACTTTTTTGGTCAAGGCTGTCATTGCTTAAAAGCAGCAGTTTACAAACAGATCACAGTTACAGATCCTTGGAAAAAGGGCAACAGGAGATTAACACTCTATAAAGGATGAGTAAATGCATGGGAACCTGTTAAAACAGTAGGAAATGAGGAATTGTGAACACATGCACCGGCAGCATGCAGAAATTTGTCCTTAACCTTCCTTCCACACCGGTGAAGCCGCACCATGCCCCGGTAGGGGACCCCGGCGGGCGCAGCCTGTGCTCCAGCAGCCATCCCGCGCTCGCACGCAGCCGCGCTGTGGAGGGAGAGATTTCTTTATACTGCATGGGAACAGATTCCCACCCCTGCTTGGAAGTGGGCCACGCTCTGCACGGCCGCAGGAAGCAGCTCCCACGGCCGGCATCATCCCTGCATGCTGTCGGAGATGTTGGGATGGGGAGAGGATCTGCCCAGACCCACTCCTGGCTTCAGGAAGAGTTTGCAAACATGATATGTTTGATTTTACCTGCTCGTTTTCACTATAGGGGTGCAAGAGAAGAGCACACATACAAAAAAACCCCCAACATTTCAAAACCTTTCTCTTTTCTGGTGCGGCTACTGACATCAGGGTTACATAAAACTGTATCGGCCTACGCAGAAATCTCATATATTTTCTTATGTAGACACATCATGTACACCAGCAGCCTTATTCCTACTCTCTGTCAAGCTGATGTAAATCTGATATTCTGCAACTAAATTATGGGAGACAGATAAATTCCCTGCACGCACGAGCTTCATTCCCAAACCTGGAGGAAAGAAGCCGCCTGCACTTCACCTGATGTTGAAGAAGAAAAGCTTAAACACAGAGCGTGTCCTGTCTGTGAGCGAGGAATGGCGCTTAAAAGGCAATAATCACAGTGCTTTTCTAGCTAAGCTGACGAAGTTTTAATCATTGCTGGGAACTCAATTAGTCACTGTCATTAAGCAGCCAAACGGACTGAATGTCAGAGTGGAAATATTTACCGTTTTCTTAACAACTTGAAATATTCCAAAACAACGCTATTTGGGGTATATTATTCCTACTGAGTTGCCAAAATCCCGCAGCTACGGGAGCCTACAGCGAGGTAACCTCAAACCCAAACAAAGACCAAACCCCTGAGCGATGCCCCGGGAACCACGCAAGCCGCTCCAATCCATAAGGTTTGTGACTTGTAGGAGGACCTTGGGTTCTCAAAAATTTACAGACCGTGTCTCGAAGCCCTTTGCTACTTTCCAGTTAGAGGCTTGCTGAGACAACAGAAAACGCAGAGGGGGAGCATGGTGCCCCCAGCAGCCAGGCAGGGGTGAAGATCCCCCGGGAAAACCAGAGTGGTGGGTGCTGGGGAAGCGCCGATGAGCTGCAGGTAGCTGCCCCGGCTCCCATCCCTGCTCCAGGTTTCCTTCCCGGCTAATTCGGTCTCTGTGTAATCTCATGCAAGACGATGTACAGGTTTTTTTGGAAGCCTCACCAAACCCACGGCTGATTTTTTTTTTTTTGTTCCCAAAGAGTTAACTCACGCCAAGGAGGCTGCAGGGTGTGGGCGGTGGGAAGCCTCCCCTGGTGCTGGGTGTAGGGGAGAGGCATCGTTTCTCCTTGTTCGTTGTTCCCGTGGCTCCGTTCCTAGGAGCTACATCCCAAAAGCAGGCAAGGAAAGCCCAGGGGAGGGAAGGGAGAATGCTGCAACCTGCCTAGACCAAAGGGATGTAAGAAACATGTGCAGCTCAAGCACAGGACTGTGATGTCTCACAAATGGCTGGGGGTTCAATGGTTTAGGAGATAACCCACAAAACAGCTTCCTTCTCCCGTCTGTGGGGCACCAGGTTCTCCCCACGGCTTTGGGGAGTCAGCAGCCCAGGCCCTCGGAGGAGACGAGTTAGCGGAAGGATCACGCTCGAAACATATTTTCTGGAAAATGATGATTCCCACATGGTCTCAAATTCCTCGAGAAGCTCCCACTCCCACCTCGCATGCTCCGAGGGCACTCGCTGGCTTCAGCGAGGGCAGCACGGGATGCTGAGCTCTGGTACCTCCTTGGATGAGGTACCAGGATCTGGACCAGGATGAGCCCAGGGGAAGGACAGGAGGGAAGGAACCGGGCTGGGGGCTTCATTTGAAGTGAGGTTCTGCTAAAAATGAGCATGGAGATCCAAGTCGGGATGTGGGACGCAGCAGCAGGACCACACAGCCAAGAAGTCCACATTTCTAGCACAGCTGCTGAGACGCCTCCTCACTGTGGAGGTGACAGGGAGGAATCCACAGCTGACATATACATCTTTTTGCTGGAGCATTTCATGTCTTTTCTCAGGCACTGTAACTAATTATGCGAATTTGAAAAAAAAAAACCCACAGATTTTGCCAGCAGACATTAGACTTAAAAAAAAACAACCAACAACAACCTACCAGGGGACAATTCACATGACCAACCAGAAAAAAATGGTAAACAGCTGTGCCTTAACATCTGTACTGCAGAGCTGGACTTTGCAAGAAGGAGTAAATGAGCAGAATATAAATTGCCAATAAATCCCGTATTCAAGCTCAGACCACGCTGGGGGGCAGGAGGGACCCAGAAGCCGGGCGGGCTCCTTTCCTCTCCCGGGACAGAGAGTCGCTGAGGGTGGGACTGATTAAAAGCCAAATTTCTACTCAAAGTGTACTTTTTTAGAAAGGTGCTGAGTCTAAGTGCAGAGGTTCAAGCTCTCCTTTGGTCCATCACCCCTCTGCTGATAGCTCCTGGATGGCCAGTCCTCATGGCGACACGGTGTTTTGAGCGGCAACCAAAGCTGTGGCAGGTGCCTGTAATGATTTTATCTTAAATTACAGAAATGGAAGCTTATGACACCCATTTGCTTCTCACGTTTGCCCTTTAGGCTCGCTCCCTCCCAGATGGAGAAAGAGCCCAGAGATGAGGACTTCGTGCAGTCCCAGCAGATGCTTCTTGCTCGTAGGAAGCTGCGTCGCTTCGCTGGGCTCTGCTCCTATTGCAGTCAATTAGAGTTGTCTTTAATTTCTTAATCTGGAGTAATGAGATGACATTAGACTCTGCATTCTCAAACTGGTTTAGTTGAACAGTGGAATTCTAGACTTCGTCAGCCCGATGGCTCAAAATCAAAAGACAACCACCCTCTCCATTTATTGTCACAGTTACTAAGCCCATCTCATGAGAGGGCACGACTCCTCGATTTTGAATGTTTATGGTTTGTTTTGCTAACAGGACAAGAGAGAAGGAGAAGCTTGGGGATCGCTGGCTCCTGCTGCTTTCGTTCACAAACCAAGGCCAACACGGTTCTGCAAAACACGCTGATGCGGCTAAATCGATCCGGCAGCACTTGGATCTGGGCTATATTGCCCCCAAAGGATTTCTTAATATTGACATAAATGCCTGGGATTTTTTTTAAATACCCATTGCAATTCCCATGTGCTGAAGCCACATCCCGGGTGACACCGTCCGCGCGGGGCAGCAGCAGCCCAGGGCTGGGGGGGCTCCTCCATCGTGTCCCTAACAGGTCTGAGCTCTGCCAGTGCCTCTTCAAAGAGGGTCATTTAAAGCATCCAAAAGAGCTGAAGGCATATTTACTCCCCATACACTTTCTTTTTTTTTTTTGTAATTACAAAAGTAATTAATGCCCTGTCTGTTGAGAGGCAATAAAATGAATTTGCTGAAAATTGCAATTTAAGCCTATTTCAGGTGAGCTGAATTAATTAAAACACTGAGTAAATCCAAACAACAAACATGTAGAGAATACCACCCAAAGCGATCTGAAACAGCCAGTAAGTACCTTCTCATTAGCAGCAGGGGAAGGGGTTTTGGGCCCTTCTCTTTAGGTTCAAAAAATCTAAAAAGTTTTTTTTTTAAAAAAAAATAGATTAATATATTTGAATAACATATTCATGTTCATTTAGCAATATTTCTAAAAAAGAATTAAAAGTATTTCCAAAATTGCCTACGTACTTTGTCCCAGCATTTTCTAGAAGAAATAGATTAAGTTTTTAAGAGAAAAAAATACTTATTTTTCTTTTGGAAACTGTTGAAAACTGGGGAAAAAAAGACCCTATCATATGAAATGACTGGAAATAATTTTTTCAGCAGTGTTTTAGATCTTTCAGCTAATGGGAAAAGTTGCTATATCTTCACTCTGACTCTCTATAGAGAATGCACTTTGATATCATTAATTAAAAAAAGGGGCTGAAGAGCAGCCTACCGAGTTTGCCTTGAAATCTCAGCTTGCATAAATCAAAGGAGAGCCATAAAAAGGGACTCGGAGGTTTTCACGGGCTGCGAATCTGTCCCATTTTCGTGATAAATATGTGCACCGGAATGTCACGTACACTTTCACGTGCTAATGGCAGTGTCATACTAATGCTATGAAATCACGCTTGTGAGCCGCGGACTTTAAATGTCACCTGGGGGAAAGGATTTTAGAACAGTTTTGAAAACTTACTTTTGGCTGAAGGATGAGGAAAACGGACGGTCCTTTACACTTTTATTTTTTGACTCCTCTGTTAATACTGATATGCTGTGGCTTATCACATAATGCGGTGGGCGACTCGCCAAGCCCTAGTGAAACCAACTGAGGAAATCACCGTGACCATTTCGGGGCTGGAATGATGAGTTTTGGTAATGAATATTTTAAGCTCCTTTGACATTTGCAGCACTCGTTCCCAGAGCAGAGATGGATTTAAAAGACAAGTGGAGGATCCTGGCGGGGTCCAACGTCGCTGGAGCTGTCGCGCTCAGCACAAGCAGCTAATTACACCAGTGCCAAAGTCCCGCAAAACCTGCTGGTCCCGTGGGTTGAAGCTTAGGAGTTAACTTCAAGTCTCTTCTTCAGATCATTCCTTGCTTTGCATTTTGTCTGTAGCGCTTTTTGTGTCCTCTGTCTCGATGTGCGTAATTAATTAATCACCGTAGGTGCTGTTAGCTTCCCATCCGATGGAACCCTTGGGTTGCTAGACATGGCTGAGCTGTGCTGCTCTGTGAGCTGTGAATGAGGCTGTCTGGGTATCTGAATTTTGACTGTTTTCCATTATTCCTTCCATCTATCGATACACCAGTAGGAAGGAGCTGGACCTGGGAGATGGTGTCTCCGGCAGTGTCGCTGATTGCCTTAGTAAACCTCCATTGTCCCCAAAAGGGAGACTGCATCTGATATCCCACAGGATTTGGCTTCAATCGCCAAACTTCTACCAACTGCCACACCATTTTATATCACCATAATGAAGTTCTTTTTTCCACTTTGTGGGCTTGAAAGTAGGCACCTAGATTTCTACAAAGGCTTGTAAAGGCATGGCCTGAGCTTCAGAGGACCTAAGTACTGCAGTCTTCATTGCTTTCCAAATTAGCCCTCTGCAAATCAGTGGCCGATGTTCCTCTGCTCTGTATTTCTCCCTTATTTTAAGAGTGAAAAGAGAAGGGAAACATCTGTCTACTTGTATAAAAAACACTTGTGAAGGTAACTTGGCCGTACTTGGGTTGACCCTGCCATATTGCACACCTTACCCATATTTACTGTATTCGCATGGACTTTTCCAAGCCGAATGCTCTGCACGGTTCCCAAGCCGTCAGCCTGCTTGCTGCGGGTAGGAAACAGCGTTCGGGCTCATGAGTCTGCCTGCTCCGGTCCCCCCCAGTAACCTGGAGCTATCGTTGGGTTTGTCATAGCATGTCACTAGAAAATAACGCCGGAAAGACTAGGAGTGGGCGAGGTGATTGTGTCTTCCGAGCCTCAAACAGGGCCAAAAAAAGAAAACAAACTCAAAATAGAGCTTGAGATGCTCCTCCCGCAGAGATGGGAGATATTCTTCCCTGCAATGTGGGAGTCATCTAGATGTGAGGAAGACAGCCTGCACAAATCTTTAAGGTTGGAACTAATCTCATATTTCAACTCTGTAATCTAGGACCATTAAATATTTATACTGTTGGGATACACACAAAGAAAATTAATACCTGTTCAAATGAAAAGGATCAAGCTAGGAAGGAGGTTAAAAGCAAAAGAGAACAAAATATCAAGTTGGATTTTCTTTCCATTTTTATTCTCGGCTCTCCTTCTGCTAATGTGTTATTTCACCCTCAATACCTCTGACAATACCAGCTGCTTTGATCCCAAAGGCTTATTTGCTCCCTAAATCAGCAAGTTTGCAATAGCTTAAATAAACTCTAAAAGGTTCAAAGCCCAACAGAGAGAGATAAAATATACTTTAAAAAGACACGAAGTCAGGAAGGCATGTGTTCCTTAATGACTTTCCTGGAGGCTATATCTCTTCTCCCCCCGTCCAACTCCTCCTTCTCATCCACCTCCCTTCTGTTTCCTGGCTTAAATTAGACTGTAAGATCTTCTGGATAGTGAACGCATCCTTCCTGTGCGATGGGCCATGATCTGCACTGGAGCCCCTGGTCGATGCTGGGACTGATTTTCCATCTGTTGTCAAGGGTACCTCTTTGGTCCATTAACAAACAGCAAAACAAACAAAGCAAAAAAAGGCCAGTTCACACATGATGTATTAATTCTCATCTCCGCACTGCTCGTTTCTCATCTCCGGAGACTCCTTCTTAAATGCAACGGGTATTTTGCGCTTGTGCCAATGTAGCGGAGAGGCTGTGGACGATCATAACAAGCCCAAACAAGTGATGGAAACGACAAGGACTGCTTTTATACACAGCATAATTTATTACCTGTTGCATTCTGCTCATGGCAGGATTACGTCTGTCATGGCCTAAAAGGAGGAATAAGGAGGTGCCACACGAGTACAATGTCACACATAGTACTGAGTGTCCGAAAGCTGCAGCTGTAAAAAACAACTTGTCTGAGTGAAGGTGTGGGGAAGGAGGAACAAACGCAGTAGAGATGAATCGGTTTTCTTTGAACATAACGAGGATTTTTGTCTGTGACAGCAATGAGATCAAGGCCATGTTTTGCCCTGAATTATGTCCCTCTTTCACTCTCATTTTGGACGGCAATACCAATACTGGTTCTTCCATATACTGCAGACTTCTGCCCTTCGCAAGACTTTCTCAGCAGTCAAATGCTAAGGAGACAACCAGAGAGCTTTGCCGGGCTCCCGGGACTTCAAATGCCTCAAGTGATGCTGCACAGTTTGAAAACGTGACTTCTCCAACACTGCCATCCTTCAAAACACCCAGGGTGACTTAATGCCATGAGAAAGCTGAGCCTGTAACTTTCCCACTAAAGGGGGGGGAAAAAAAGAGAAGAGTTGAAGGTTATGTTTGCTGCCAGTGCTCGAGGCTGCTTTAAACTGCTCATCCCACTTCATCACCTCCTCGGCACGCAGCAGCGCGGGGACCTGCCGCTTCGGGCTCAGCGCACCGCCGTCCCCACACAGCATCACCCGGCAAGCAGTGAGATGCCGACGTGCCATCCCCTCCCTGAGCTCCCCCACCCGCCCGGCCGCAACACGGTCCACTCTCCTCCTGCCAGAATTTAGGGAATCTGGTTCAGATTAAAATAAATTCCACCCACTTTCTCACTAGCAAACACGGGAGAACTCTCTATTTTCTTTACTGGCAGAACGTGGATTGTTAATGTATAATTGTTCGCGTTTCAAGTAGAATGGTTTTATGGGGAAAGGTCGCTCATATTCCTGGCGGAAGATGGCATCTTCCCTTCTCCCTCTCCTCGTGGCTTGAGGGGAATGATCTGGGGAGTCTCTAAGTCACCTCATCGGGGGTCCAGCATTTTTCCAGGTAGCTCTGGCCACACACATCGCTGGTTACTACTGACTTTGATTCATTTCAAATATAAGTCCTGGTCATTCGGTTTGCATAAGGGAAAAACACTGCTGCGTGAAGCTTTGGGGTGCAGGGCAGGGGGAGCTGCTGGGAGACGGCCACAGGTGGGATTATTTGCTCACAGCACGGTTTACAGATGTACAAAAGAAACCAGCAGCCCCAACCAATACCAACACTCACCTGGGACCAGTCACACACACCCGAGAGGTATAAATGGGAGTCAGGCTGTGATTTACCCGTCTCACCTGGGTGTCTACTTTAGGAAGGCTGAAACTGCACCCAGAAGCGTCTGCTTCTGTTCCCCATTAACAAGTAAGCTTAAAACCCAAACGTGGGTCCTGATTTTTGACTCCCACCTCGGGTCCCATTTGAGCTGCAAACTGGCCACGTTACTGTTCTTTACACCTTTAAACTCTTACCTTTGCCTCTGCACACCCTTGGTCCTCACAGGTCAAGGCACCCAGGTCACAGCGACAAAACCCAGTCCGTTTCTGCACAAACCCTTTCAAAATCTACAGAAAAATGGGTGTGCTTATATATAGCTCTGCTTATACCCGCTAAGGGAAGAGTCACAAGTCGATGCGAATGCTTTACACTCATGTCCCTGTGTGCAACCTGCCTATTTCCGAGCATCTTTATCAAACTGCCTCTGACCAACAACCACATAAAGCCTTCTGCACGTCAAACTGGGTCTGACTCTTCTCTTCTAGAAGCAGTTCCTGTAGTTGATCTTAATCCAAGGCTTTCCAGCAGTAGAAAGTTACTGTGTATTAAAAACACATGTAAATCTTTGGTATATTATGTCCAAAAATGCTGAGAACAACAAACATTCACATTCAAGCAGTAGCCACCAGCTTTGTTATAAATATTTATATAGGAAAACAGGCACAAAATCTTTGTTTACTGCACAGCGAAGCACTCAAACTTAAGGAATTTTTAAGTGCATATGTGGCATTCGTTAGCTGAAAATCTGTCCTTGAAGTGACAAATCCTGGGTTTAGTTACACTCAGACAGTTTGATTCTCCTGAACAGAATTTAAGGACTTTACATCTTTGCTAGCGGCAAAGAGGAGCTCTTATGGACCATTCTCAACGGTGGCCATGTACATGCACTAACGGCTCCCTGTTGTACATATATTAAGTCAAAAGGTGACTGTCCAGCTCCAGCTTTACCCAGCTCGTTCCTTGGATTTACGTTACATTCACATCACAGCACTTCAGGGCAGACCAAAAGGTCTTCATTGGCAGGACCGCGTCCTTTTGGTATTTTCATGGGATGATTATGCACTAAATTAAATATGGACAAAAATAATGGTCCAGCGTATAAAGAGAGCCAGAGCCAGCAGACACTTTCCAGCTTGCATATTTTCCATGTGCGTTGCGTGGCCTGGCTGCCGGAGCAAGCTTCTGGGGAGAACACGGCTCCTCGGGATCCTCTTCTCTCTGGTTCGTGCCATGAGCTCTCCCTCAGGCCAGGGCCCCTAGGCTCAACCAAAGTGTTTTGGGAGAAGGAGCCAGCCCTGCTTCCCTCTCCCGTGTCACAGGGCAGGAGGAAAATGCCTGAGGACCCAGGTCCCGGTTCCAGCTTTGCAAAGGAGCTGGAGATCAATCACCGGGACGGCAGGAGATGGGCGCTCTGCCAAAGACACAGACCCGGGAAGAAATCCTTTCGGATGTCTGGGGGCTTTGTCGGTTTCTCTCCCTTTTTCTCAGCCTGTTGATAAGACAGACAACTTTGTACGTTTGTGTGTGGGTTTTTTCCAGGATTCACAAGGAGCAAGAGACTTCGGGGGCAGATATAATCAGCTTGCCATCCATCAACCAACTAGACCCCAAGGGAGAGTGAGGGTTAGACATCAATCTCCAGATGAGCAGTTTTTCCCTTTGTCGTCAACATTTTTCTTTTCATTTCTAGGACCTTTCCTACAGCAAGATGCTCTGGCAGATCCCAGCTTTACCTCCCCGGGCAATGGGTATGGGTGCGTGCTAAAGCAAGGAGGGGAGGCAGAGTGTCCTTGGGGGACAGGGATGTGCCCACAAGTCACAGCCGGGGTGACCCGGGCGATGCCCTGGAGAACCAGCTGAATCAAGAAGTTAGATTGGAATGCATACAAAATTAATGGGCAAGGGAATATTTTTTAACCCCCAATTTATAACCACAGAGTGCCTCTAAATGAATGGGTTTCCCCTCAGTGCTGTTCCCAGGAAACAGCCAAGTGAACTCAGCCCTTGGAAAGAGAGGGGAGAACGCTGATGAACGTCTGATCTCACATAGGGACAGGCTAAAAAAATTAAACCTCCTTCCAATGGAGCAAACAATGAACTGTAGAGAGCATAAAATAAGCTGCAGATGATCAAACCTGGAATATTTCACATTAAATGTAAGGAGACAAGGTTTGCTAAAGGGTTTAACCTTTCCTCAGTACCCTGTCGTACCTACTCACTTTCTCTATTTCCTTTGGATTTCATAATCTTGATAATTTCCTATTTTGGATGCAAAGTAATAGTCACTTAGGGAAAAATGTATCAAACGGAGGAGAGGATTTTTTTTTCACTTCTGCTGCTTAATAACTTTAGGAATGTGGGTCAAACTATTTCTTTCTCTACTTCTATTACACTAGTGACACATGTAGATTGTAGAGAGCTCCATGCGCCATGTTCCCCCGCATCTTTTTAAACTGCATGAACTTAAGGCAAGCTTTTTTCGGGACACCCCCAAACCAGTGTTGTACACTGCCTGGCAGGGGATTAGGTCAGACTTCGAAAAGCTCTTTGAGACCCTCAAGCCAGAAGAATTCCCACAAATCTGAGGCACCATCACCAGGCAGGCATCCTTCCTAACCCCATGGCCAGTGCGGTTTTTGGCCCACTTTAATTTAATACCTGGTTCAGAGAAAACCCTTGAGCATCCAAAAAAGCAGCGTGTATGAGATAAAGGGACAGCGGGAACTCACAGAAAGGCAGCAAAAGAGAAAAAAACCCAAACTGGTGCCTCTTAAAGACAGCAGAGCCTGTTGTCAAGTAGGGTGCAGAGGGCATCCCAGCGATACTGATGCTGGCACACCAGCACCCATGGGTGATGAGCAGGATGGGAGCAAGCCACGGGCTGCCGCCCTGCTGCCAGGGGCACACAGGGCAGAGCCAGAAAGCGGGTCCCTTAAAAACACGCTTAAAGATTAAACACGTGGGATTGAATCCCACCCTCGTAAGAAACAGCTCCCTCTCTCTCCCTTGTATCATTCCGTAGAGAGCTTTTTCTATCAGAAATACCTACTAATCCCCAATATCCGCTAGCCAAAAGGATGCTGTCAGGGTAAAGGAAGAGCTCGAATTAAACCCAGCTCCCAGCCTAAACCCTGGTGCAGAGGAGCTGCATCCACAGCACGCCTCTGCTCGAGGGGTTCCAGGGCCCCCTCAGCCCCCCACAAGCCCCTCAGAGCAAACCCTGGCACGGGCAGCTTCATCCCC
Source organism: Charadrius vociferus (assembly GCF_000708025.1). NCBI lineage: Eukaryota > Metazoa > Chordata > Aves > Charadriiformes > Charadriidae > Charadrius > Charadrius vociferus. The sequence continues at coordinate 3,402,176 of NW_009646744.1, read as the reverse complement.
ATCAGCACCCATTGCCCATCCCAAACACTCCCCGCAGGTAAAAAGGAGGACCGCTCCTGCGTTCCTCCTCCCCACATATCTTTCTTAGCAGTGGCGGGGTGGGAGCTGCGGGGAAACGTTCGCTGGCCGCCTTCAAAGCAAAATTTACGGTTATTGAGTAATTCAGTAACTCTCGGTCTGATCCCTGAGAAACGAGATCTGGCCAAGTTCTTCCATGGTGGCAACAAGATTTTAACGAAAGAATTACATTAACAGCTCTCGGGTTGCCTCCTTTATTTATACTAGAAGCTGGCGATAGACGCAATTACAGTAGATTAACTTTGGCATAGCTTCAGCATGAAAACAATCTACCAAGGCCAAATTTTATTCCAAGTATAATATATCTATTGCCCTGCCTGTGTTTCTATTTATTTTGTTTGGACTGGCAAACTTTAATTCAAAGAATGCAATTACAACGTAACTTGCCACTAGGTCTTTTCAAGACTATATTATCCATTTGAAGGGAAAGCAAATTTACTTCTCATTGAGTTTAAATATGAAGGTTAATTTTCTTTGAGCTAAAGGAGTTTGGTTTTGACTTGATTTCTATGCATTTGGGGCAACCAGCACAGCTGTGAAAACATAATTGCTCTTAGAAATTTAGGGCCGCTCATCCTCATTTTCGAAATTGCTGCCTCTTTTGTGCACTTTCCTAATTTCAGCGCTCTGAAGCGGCCGCTGATTAGCTACCCCAGGTGCAAACCTTCTGGACTGTTCACTACCTCCGACTCGAACGTTTCCAACTACATTCTGGATCGCAGAAAATAGCCTCATTAGAGACAAAAAGCTGATCCGGTAAAAGAGCAGAGGGGCCGGCAAGGGAAGCAGGGAGAGTTATTTGCCCCGGCAAAGTGAAGGGGAAATTCCCCCTTAGCATCAGCGGGGCGAGGGCTGCCCCGGGGAGATGCAGAGGACGGGCAGCTCGGTGCACCCATGGTGTCAGATGGCAGGAGGGAAAGAATGGCAGAAACCTCTTATTTATGACCCATGAATATAACTAATAAATGTGCAGCAGCGGCATCCCCAGGACCTCCCCTCTCTGCGGCCTCCGGACAGGACAGAGGTTTTTCTCTACCAATACGCAGAGGTGAAGCAAAGTCCCCGTGTGGGTGCCCAGGCCTTGCGGGATGCACCGGTGAAGCACAGGGCAGTGTCCGGAGCTGTGGCGCGTGTATGTGGGGACAGGGAGCCCGGCCCACGCCGGCGGTGGCTGCTCGAGAAACGCTTCGGGTTGCAGTGAGCACAAATGGCTCTTTCACACGTCTCAGCAGATGTTACTCATTTTCTCCTCATCTGACTTGAAGATTTGGCTCCATTCTTTCCCTGCTCCCAAAGCCCAGCAGTTGTCCTAGAAACCTCTCCCGGTTCGTCCATGGGCAATCGGCTATCCCGGCTATTCGGCAGGGGCCGGTGCGCATCTGCAGGCCTCCCACCCCTCCAATTCCTCATCCCGATTGCTTCTGTCCTCCCCACTGAAACTCATCTACTGGCCATTTCCGCTGCTCCGCTGCACATGGTGTTATTCATCAAGGTGCTTGTCCCTTCCGCGCAGCGACAAGTACTCCAAAATACTTAAGGACATTTGCAAAATTTGGATGGAGGAGAGTAACAGCAAGCAGGACCAGATGTTCAGTGGGAAAGACTAAGGGTGCACCTCTGTAACACAGTGTCCAAGGTTCAGCCCTGGACCACAGGAGGCTGAGGAGCAGCCAGCGGGGACAGTGCAGCTCGTCCTGGGGGGGGAGATGCACAGGGGCAGAAAGGACTTCCAAAAACGCAAAAGTAATTCACTTGCTTTGTGGGTGGGTTTGCCTGTGCGTAGATGCACCAGCAGAGTTTAGGTTTGTAGAAGGTACTGTCACCAGAGTGCCCGCTGCAGCAGATTACTTCAGGGTGTTTAGTCCCATTGGAAAACCTGTTTTTACAGACAAAAACCTGCTGTGTTTTGCTCCCAGTTCTGTCTACTGGTTAGTTCCCCAGCTCCACATGAAAACCAAAACATCTTCTGCACAGCCCTGGCAGCACGTGAGCCAGACTGCTTGGACTGAACAGTCACCCGTGTGAGTAGGAGTCTGTAATTCACACGATACCTTCCCATAAACGGTCTTTTAATTTATGCAAAGGATCCCAGAAGAAACTAAAAAGCTTCAACAGATGCTTCAATTTTTTTGCCGTGTCAGTTGTTTCAGCTGTATAGCACTTTGTAAAGGAAAAAGATAATACGACCAAATTCTGAGAAATGGATTGCTGACAATACCTGTGTGTGCGTTTTTGCTCAAATCTGTATACCAGTTGTGCATCGCAAGACGTAGAAGTCACTAACCAATCTATAACTCAAGATAAATGACATTCCCTGTGGATTCTGCTCGT
>NW_009646744.1:3389159-3399719 GCF_000708025.1 Charadrius vociferus | reverse complement strand
TAAAATAAACCATCAGAGAGAGCTGCAGGGCTCAGACTGGGAGCCCAGGCTGGGTGGGAAAAGGTCCCATTCCTCTGCGGTTCAGGGAACGTGTGCTTGCCCGGCTTGGTCCTTAGACCCCCCCCCAGCTCCTCACCAGCAAAGCGGAGGCGACCTTCCCAGCCCACAACATCCCAAGCACGTCCTCAGCAATTCACAATTCCACACGAAATCCCGAGATGAAAATAAACTCCACGGTAGGGTGTGTTCATGGGAAATACTATTATAATGTTAACATGTAAGGAGGAAACCCTCCGTGCGAAGTATGTGTTTTACTCCAGCTCTTAAGTTCACCAAAGGCGAGTTTAGAGAAGCCCCGGGCAGTAAAGTAGTAAAATAAAAGCAGTCGCAACCAACAGTTAATCAATATGTAACTCAGGTTTGCAGTGGCATTTTCATATGGATGAAGTTTACAAAGTCACTCAGTGTTATTTGCTACACACCCGTATGAGTGAGAAAAACATAAATCAAGAATAGCTTCAGGTAACCAAACCTCAGTCGTCGGCACTGAAAAGCTGACGTGTCCAACCAGTGATTTGTTTTTCTCTGGGAAGAGATTTGTGGCGACCCTCGACACCAGAAATGTGCCCATCAATCACCGGATTTATGAGCGCGCCTCCATGCCATCAGAAACCCCGCAGCCGCCGGCCGAGGGACGGGGCGCGCAACTTCCATCCGTGCCGTATTTCAACGAGGAAAACACCTCGCGGGCGTCATTTAAAGAAAATGGGTGAATATTTCACAAGCAGTGTAGTGGACGTTGGCTGTGCTTTGTCCGCTCCCACCGCGAGCCCAGCGGTGAGGGATGCCGGGAAGGCGAAAGGAGCCATATACAAGAAAGTTCAGCAAATTGCCATGTGTAGATACAACCGCTCTGCTCCAAGAGTGCTAATTTTTGGCGGTGACCCTCAACTCAACTGTTGCCTATAGAAACTCATCAAATCCCATCACGTTATGGCACCGAGGTGCGTTTTTCGGCGAGGGCGTTTGCCGCCGTCCCGGTGGGTGCGGTGCAGGCAGCTGCAGCCCGAGCGCAGGGAAACGCCGGCGGCGGAGCCGGGCTCCAAACGAAAGGAATTAAACGGGAATGATTTCCCCAAACGGAGGTTGGGGGGAATCATCAGAAACAAATTAAAATCAAAACAACTTTTCAGCAGGTTCAGGAAACAATGGAAAAAATGTAATATTTATTGCTGGAAACTGCTAAACATGCCAATTAATTTTGAAGGGACTTAAATGGATTAAGCCCTTTTTTACTGGAAAATAGGAAGGAGTCATGAATCACAGCAATACCTTCAGCAATGGAGCTGTGTTTTCCTGGAAACCTGTTCAGAAAACAAAGAAAAAGAAATCTGAACAACCCCAAACTGAATGATAATCTTTCTTTTGCATTAATTGTATCAATGCCCCCATGACTATGCTGAGAAATATTAGGGGGAGGCAAAAATCAAACTGCTATTTCCATACATCAAGTTGATCATTTCAGTGTGAACCAGAAAAGCACTTGACTGGGGCCAAAATTTGCCATATAAGCATTTTGTGATGCTCTAAGCACAGAAATAGTTTGAAGTTCATACAGATGCTGGAAGTTGTACACAATTAAATGCTTAAATCGACCGGGGCACAGCCCACCCCTGTTATCATATAGAAGTATTATTATTAAAACCAGGAAATAAGTATCCATCTTTATTTATTTTGACACAAGAACATGGACTTCCTTTCCCACAGAAATGCCTAATGGTTAAAAAATGGTCATCCTAAATTGGAACTTAAAATAAAACATGAACAAAAAATATATAATAAACCATTTCAATTTTAGGAGCACCGAGAGTGGGGTTTTTACTATTTTTTACACGCTCGCTTAGAAGACCTTTACCCACATTGCTTCCTGCCAGTGTGCAGAAAGAGAACTGAGAAGTGCCTTTCTGGTAAGACTAGGAAATCAATTTAATTTTTCCAAAAGGAAATGAAAAGTACTTCACAGCACTGAAATCTGCCCATTGTAAATGCTGATTTTGCAAAGGGACATTTTCCTTCAGAACACTCTCCGGAAACATTCTGCTCAGCTCCACTTATCGTCATTGCCTTCCCTTCCTTTCACATTTTATATAGCACTCCATGTTTTCTTATGCAAAATTGTCATGTTCGTCCCAAAATAGTACCATGTTTAGAGAGGTTATAAGGAGGTACTAATAAAATTGTGCTTATTTAAAGAGCACAAGATAAATTTGACACACACGCTCTCACAAATAGAAAGCAGCTGGAAGAATACTAACAATGTCAGGGTTATGTGTAAACTCCATTTTCCTATCAAAAACTATGGAAACAGAAAAAGAACTGAGAAAAAATTCGCTGTTTGCTTAAGCTGAGACGTATTGCTGCTGATTCTGGATACGGCTCGTACAAGAAACAAATTGCTTCACGTTTCCAGGCTTTGCTATTCCGATCTCAGCAAGAAAGTTTCATTCCGATTTCCTCCCTAATAGCTTAAATGTATTTTCTTTGGCAGATTCATTGCAATTGTGAAAATATTTTGTCCCTAAATGCGAGCAGGTTTTCTTTTCCACAGAGCGACCTAAACCCCTGAGATTTTGACCCGTTTATACATACCAAATAGTTGTTCAGCGGGAGCTTTGGCTCTGTAAGAACCCTAAGATGACACTTTTTCAACAAGGGCATGGTGGCATCTGAGCTATCCCTGCAGAGTCCTTCAACAGGCAACGGGGAGACAGACCCACCTCCAAAACCCAATCATCCTAAACAAGTTATTTGGGAGAAAAGGAGGGAAATGGGCCACAAATTCAGTCTGATCTTGCTCCTGCCCACATAAGGCCAGCCCTAAATGCCAAACGTCGCCATCATGCAGCGGCCACAGGAGCCACCCTTGTGGAAAGGGTTAAAAAAAGCCCTCAAGTAATGCGACGCGAACCGCCTCGGGGCATTTCAGCTGTTGAAGTGCAGGTGTCACTTACGGAAACCTCGCAAAATACAATCTTTTTCCTACCACCGATACTAAAGCCCGCAAGGAATTACTCTCACACTTACAACCAGATGCTGCAATCAACCGTGCTTGGCGAGCGGGGGGGAAGGACCCACCGCATCTCACGGGGAGCCAGATTGCACTCCCGGTGACACCGGCACAGCCACTCCGCTAGAAACCGTGCGGCCGTGCTGGAGCGGTACCAAGGACGCAGGAGCAGGAGCTGGACGCCAGTCTCTTTACAGCAAGCGGGAGACCACCGAGCCAGTTCACTCTTATTTACGGGCTCCTCCAGCAGCCAAGCCCGTTCAGTTGTATCCCTTCCTTTCTTATTAAATATTTGATTATTAACTCTAAATTCCTTGCCTATAAAGACTTTTTTTTTTTTCCTTATTTCATCATAGCTCAGGCGCAGGAAACACTGCCAGCATGGTGCATTGCTCGTTGTCTGCCTTCTCAGGGCGATGCCCGGTTTCCTCTGCCCTCCTTCAAGCGATGGGTGAAGCCTACAACGTGTATGGAAGTGGTTTAAATAGCAAATATTGCTCTATAAGCTGTATTGCTGGATGTAACGCCACTGAGCGATCAATCCTTTTACGCCCTCCTTGGGCACGAGGTACGGTAAGGCACTGCACTGCATTCATCAGCTCTGTCCCTTTGGAAACTCCATCTCCGTGGCTAAAGTCAATGCCTGGGATTGGTTTTTTTCCATGGTTTACACTGCCCAAGAATACAAGCACACCCATGGGGGAGGCTGGATGCTGCTGACCTGGCAAGCATGGAGATGAGCAGGAGGCAGAAAATTGCTTAAAGAAGTCTCCCAGCATCCAGCCATCACTCGCTGGAGCATTATTCTGGACCAACAGCTGTGATAGCCAGTAAACCCAACTTCCCACCTCTGTCCACCTCCATTTCCAGCCCATTTATACCCTTGTGGCTATGACTTCTTTCAGTTATTTATGCAGCAGGTACAAAGTTAAAACAAATCCTTCCATATAAAGCAAGCTTGCCTTTTTTGTGCCCCTTGTATTACAAGAAACGAGAATAAAGGACTGGTGAAGCTGCACCGTGAGCACTGTGTTCAGTTTTGGGCCTCTCACGACAAGATAGACATTGAGGGGCCGGAGCGTGTCCAGAGAAGGGCAGCGGAGCTGTGAGTGGTCTGGAGGACACATCTGATGAGGAGCGGCTGAGGGCCCTGGGGGTGTTCAGCCTGGAGAAGAGGAGGCTGAGGGGAGACCTTCTTGCTCTCTACAGCTCCTGGAAAGGAGGAGGTAGCGAGGGGGGGTCGGTCTCTGCTCCCAAGGAACAAGAGATAGGACAAGAAGAAATGGCCTCAAGGTGCACCAGGAGAGGTTTAGACTGGATATTGGGGAAAATTTCTTCATAGAAAGGGCTGTGACGCACTGGCATGGGCTGCCCAGGGCAGTGGTGGAGCCACCATCCCTGGAGGCGTTTAAAAGATACGTAGATGTGGTGCTGAGGGACATGGGTTAGTAGTAACTTGGCAGTGCTGGGTTAACAGTTGGACTCGATGATCTTAAAGGTCTCTTCCAACCATAACGATTCTAAGATTCTATGATTCTCTGATTTCCCCTTCTCCCCTCCTGTACTGCTCCTGGCTCAGCCCGCTCTTCTCCCAGGCGATTTGGGAAGGCTGCGGCATCGCAAGCCCAGAAACCTGACCACGAAACCTTTGAACCTGCTCACAGATTTCTCCCCTGCTCAGAGGAACAGGCCCGTGTGTGCTGTTCAAACAAAACCCCAGAAAAACACCTTTTTTTTTCCATATCAGCATCTCCTCACTGGGTAAAAGTGTAAGACAGCAGATTTCAGAGGAATTAAGGAATTACTCCGGTTGAAAAGGGTAATAACATTCATCACCATAAGCTAAGATTCAAATTGACATTGTGGTAGAGGCAATAAGTCATGAGCTGTTTCCAGTCCACATATCTTAAATCAAATACGCAGTGAGGAGCACGGGGAGGAGGAGGAGGAGAGGCTGAAGGTGCCCATCGCCCGTTACTGCCCCGTGGTGCCCACACGACTGGTGCTCACAGCTCTCTGCTCACACCATCCCCCGTTTGAAGGAGGGCCGTATCCACCCCAGAAATGGCGTGTACACGGGAGAAAAGCAAAGCAACGTGATAGTCGTTTGGCTCAGTCCCTGGAGGGGTCGTGTTTTACTAAATTAATAATCTATATAGATCTGTTCAGCTTCAGCTTCTTAAGAAACTAATCCAGACAAGCCCAAAAGTACTAATAACATTTCAGTCTGGGCTTGAAGAGAGATTAGAGAACATTTATTTTGCTTCCAGTATTTTCTGATTGCTCCCAACCTTTCCTTGCACAAGCATTTAAATGAGGAAATATGAACAAAAGGACTAAGTAGTAGGGTTTATGTTGAATTAAATTGCGCTGGGGGAAAAAAAAAAAAAAAAAAACAAGCCAGCCTCAGTAAAATTGATCCACTTAACATTCAACAAAATAAATATACAGGAACATGCTTGGCTGTGCAAGTGGAAAATTGGGGATTTATAGGTCCGTATTTCAAAACTACTGCAATGAACTTCTTCATCTGCCACTTAAATCTCAGCTCCCAGCTCACGTGCAACCCATAGAAAACTGTCATAATTGAAGTTTCCTGCTTTGATTGCTTCTGGGTTTGTTTTTTTTTTCATTCCTCGGCATGAGCATGTGCACACTGGTGATGGAGAGCACCCCCTAATTTGGATTTTTTTAATCATAGAATAAAACTCAACTTTCTCCTAAAATCTTACCTTTGGCCAGAAATCCAGCGTCGATATATCAAGGCAAAGGAAAGCAGGAAGGCTCAGAACGGCAGATCCGGAACTCAGATTGCTCTGAGCGTTCTGCCCGTGCCCACGGGGCTCAGGGAGAGGGCAGAGTGTTTTATTGCCCTCAGCACAATTTATGGAAGGAGGGTGGTTGCACAGGAAACATCTCAAGGCGAAAACAGCGAGTACTCATGGCTGGGGAATAAAAATAAACCAGGTTCACGGTGGGGGAGAACTGGGGCGAGGTGTGTTTGCTTTAAGCATCGCTGAACAAATATATTGTTTGGGAACGGCCTTGGTGAGCCAACCCAAGACATTGCCCGGGAAATCAATACCAGGAACGGGCAAAATAGCGTTATTATCCACCATTTGGTCTTGCTCAGATTTATTGGCTGATAAGTGGATCGTGCAAGTAGGTACAAAGCCCTAACGAGATTATGTGTGAATGATAAGGAGGTTATAGTCCATAAGAGAGCAGGAGGCAGCCCAGGAAAAGGTGATTAATGGCAACAAGGCACCGCAGGGCTTCACCCAGCGCTTGGCACCGGGACAAAACGCAAACGCCAGATGAGGTTGTGTTAGAGACATGAAAATCGAGGCGTGGGGCCACTTTCACTTGACCTGCAATAGAGAGAGATAAATTATGCCTGTCAGCACCCACCAGGCCCCAGGACTAGCGTTTTCCCTCCTGACCCACGTTAGGAAACCCTTGGCCATTGCCTATCCCACAAGCCCCGAAAACGAGAGCTGCAGCCGGGGTGTTTCCCAGGGGCAGACCCACAGGGCACACATGGGAAGGATGTTTATTGGGGCTATTGCATTGATTATGCAAATTTCACCTTGTTTAAATGATTTCAAAGCCTTAAAAAATCCGCAATGGGATTTTAAAAAGAACCGGTCGTGTGATTTCACCCCACAAGCCCACGGTACGGGATCCAGAAGCAGTTCCCAGCCCTGGGACGGGGCTGCCTCACCTTTGCTTCCCTATCCTCGTGCACCTTCTTTCCCACTGGGAAAGAAACCCAGGCACGTGGAAAGGAGCTGTGATACCTGCATATATATATATATATGTGTGTGTTTAATAGTACAGTATTGTGAGTCTATGTCTTGGGAAACAAATGTTTACTTGCTCTAGTACAAGGAAAGTTGATGTTAATTACGAGTAATTGTATTGAATTTTACATATATTATATATTATATACAAATGTGTGTGTTATATAAAAACTATATCATATATATTATAAACAAATATATATTTGTGCATATATTGTATGTATAAAAAATAGTTTCCAATTTTTGTTTGAAGTCATTATCGCTCCACCTATTTTTGGAAGTTAATTGGCGCTGCTAATTTACAGCTGGGGAGAGCAAGACGAGAGGGCAGCACATCATTTCCCCGCCGAGCCGCAAGCTGGGGACGGGAGGCTGTGGCCCCGGGCTGTGCCCCAAGCTGCGTTTGTCGCGGGGCTCCACACTGCCAGCCCAGGTCCCCTCCGGCTCTCGAGCATCGCATGGGCTGGAAACAGCCCCGGGAGCCTCAGGGACCTGGCAGTGACAGGGGGGAGACGAGGAAGGGAAGATGTTGTGAACACCCCCCTGGGACCAGAAGGAGAAACTGATTCTGTAGAGGCAGGAAAGCAGAGACGAATGCAGAAAAAGCCCTTAGGGCTTTTTTGTTAGTCCTTGCAGCCCCCATCTCGCTAAAGGAAGGCTCCAGACAGGGCCACAGGCTGCATTTCAAACTGAATACCCGCATGGATAGCACAGCGGTGTTAAGCAGTGATTTCAGACCTTCCCCATCTCCTGCCTGCCACGGAAAACATCAGCCAGATGCGAGTGCCCGGCGCTGTCACTTGCAACCCATCAGAAACTGTCTGTGTGACATAAGCCCTCTGTTAAGCTCAGGTGGAAATAGCTATTGAGTTTAAATATTTATTGTGGGAGAAAAGAGAGACAGTGCAATCGCGTAAGTTCGTTTCCATAAGAGACATCACTAAAACTGCTCACGTTATCAGGTTACGAAAGTGTTGCCTTGGTGCAGGATACCTTCATCATCCCTCAAATAACTGCACATTTAATCTGCTCACGAGAGGCAAAATTTATGGAGGTATTTAACATGGCTGACATCTGTCTTACTATATTAGAAAGCATTTTTTAATAAATCAAATTCTTCGCTATGAGACACAAGTCTTAACATGAGAAACAAACAGCCGAGGAAAGGCATCCGCACGGACTCGGGCTGAACGTACATCAAACCCACGGGATCTTGGGCAACAATAGCCAGAGCTATCAGCGACCTACCCCTTGCAATAAATAATGTTTTGACAAAAATGAATACAGAAAGGGATTTGTCAAGTTAGTTTTCCTTTGTGGGTCAAAGTCAGAGATGATTTATAGTACACATCTTGAACAAATTAGGAACAAAGACGCAAGATTTGGCCACTGAGTTTGTTAAAACTATGCACTGAAAAGAACCAGAATATTCTGTACTGGCGCTTCAACTGATGGAGTTACGCTGACTTATATATCCTGAAGATCTGATATGTGATTTGAACTGCTCAAGGCATTCCCCAAATGATGTGCAATACTCCGTCAATCCCGTCAATCCCACATCCAGCAAACTCCACCATGGACACTGGAGAGGGGAAATTGCTATGTTTGCTTCTACTTTTTTTGGTTAGTTGGCTTCCACCAGCTTTTGAGCAAGCGGGACTACTCATGGTGACATTACAGAGGTGAATATTTTTATGGAAACAAGGAATTTGTCTTAATGCATCTTTTTCTTTAGTCCTGGTGAGGAGCGGTACTGAGTGGTCTCCATGCCCACCACAAACCAGTGCAGCTGGAAGTTTAGGTGCGGTGTTTTGGATATTGAAATGTTCAAGGGCAGAAAAGCCGAACACTACAAAGCACGAGCTGGGCCTGGAGAGCACCTGGAGGACCCTTTTGAAGCATAAATACCTTAAAACACGTTCCAGCCTGGGGTTGGGCTCCCTGGGCCGTTGCAGAGGTGGGAACTGCCCACCGCGGTCTGTGCACACAGAAGCAGACCCGATTTCTGCCTCAGTCATTAGGACTGCTGTAATTTGCATCGCAGTTGTCATTTTGCTTCTCTCACTACTAGGACTCTTCTCTGTTAATGTTTAAACTACGGCTATCTACAAAGTTGCTTTTATTTGTAATGTTACCAATACTGTAAAGGTTTGAACTGCAGCAAACGGGGATGCACTGCAGAAAACATTCGCTCTTTTCCCTTGGAGGCTAAAGCAAACAAAGCCAAGGGCAATAAGCTCCAGGCTACTGTAAACCTCTACCAGTTTTTTTCTTTTTTTTCCCCACAACGACAGGGAATCCTTTAAATTTGGACCTGATGTGCATCATGGCAGCAGTTGCTAGAGCAAGACGCCGTGGAAAATCCAACTGCCTCGCCCTGGAAATTGTCTCCCAGCAGCACAAAACAGAAGATAAAGAATGTTAAAGATCGACTTGTCTTATCATGCTTTAGCTCCGGATGGATTTGTGCAGACGAGAGGCACAAATTATACCTTAAAACAACGGGCTGTTGACCTTGAGAAAACAATTACAGCACTTTTTTTTCTCTGTCTGGTCTCATCAGCCGCGTTCCCACCTCTGCGAGTCCAAGTGTCACACCGAGCTGTGTGACACACGAGGCCAGGCAAGAATAAAGGGCTGGAATGGAAATCCCTGATGTTATTTATACTCACTAGAGAGAGGCAGCCCCAGAGGTGTATGGAAGTTAATATAAGAGGCTTTAAAAGTGACACTGGTGCGCGGTATCCTCAGCCGTCTGCTGCCGCTGTGCCCACAGTTTGCAAAAGAATTGAAAGAGAAATTTCTGAGAAACTCAGCATAAATGGAAATACCGTTGAATATAATCACGGGGGTGAAGGGAAGGGGGGAGGATGGTTGCTTAGCTTGAACTGGACCGTTTTAAGGGTTTCTTAAGGAAAAACAAGGCCACCCTGCCCTACACATACGAGTCCAATTAGCAATTACGTTCTTGGCTGATACGACCCTCCTGACCAACGAGCACGACCGTGGATACAACATCAGGCTGGCGGTGTGGGAAAGGCAAACCTATCCTGGATTTTTTCTTTGGGCAGCCAGCCTTACCCAACAGCTTATTTGGAGTTATTTACGTGCTCAAGAAATTAGCACGTTGGGTACAACGTGGGTTTGTTTGGGTACAAACATGTCTAAAGGCTGTGTGGGCTGCTTCTCATACTTCGAAACTGTATTTTGCTATTCAAGAGCATTAAAGAATTCCATTTTCACTTCCGGAGAGCGTTTCCCAGGCGACTTTCTTCCGCTGCCCTGCTCCGGTGAGGAACATCAAGAGCCGCTGCAGATCTTTGAAGAACCGGCCAATAATTTCCACGTCTCCTTGGCAAAAACAGAGCCCGTGAGGCAGTCGTCCCACCTGACAGCTTCGGAGCGAAGGGGTGGGCTGCGCGGGGAGCGGGGGCACAGCTGCGTTCGCAGCAGAACCGCCTCTCCCCAGCCAGGCACTAAATGCAATTTAGAGAGAACAGAATATCCCGAGTATAAAGTATCAAAACAAAAAAAAACACGTTCAAAGGCTGGAAGGGGAGCGTGGGGCAAGGGGTTGTGTGGAGCTGGCCTCCTTTCTGCTGGCACCCAGCGACTGCAACGCTGTTTAAAAGCTTTCGCGTGCTGTTCTCCCTGTTTGTAGAGAGTTTCAGTTTTGGAGGTTTAACTGCC
>NW_009646744.1:3371534-3389148 GCF_000708025.1 Charadrius vociferus | reverse complement strand
GGGTATTCTTCCTGCTAAAACGGGGCTCCCGTGTCGCCAAAGCGCCACATCTAATGGAAAGTTGGCTACGGCACGGGGAAGAGGTGCTGCGTGGCACGGCCAAATTCATTGCTAAGGGGAAAGAAAAGCCCACCAAGATGCTTGGGAAGGGAAACCAGTGCCTAATCTAGCTGATATCCCCAGCAAACACGTACAAAGCACCAGAGATATAAATCCTAATGAAGAACGGATGATGGTGAAGTGGTTAATTAGAAAGACCTCAGTCTTAAGAAACTATGGCAGTAGCGCAAAGATAAATCATTAATTTTGGCCTCCGGCAGCACTCTGCCGCTACCAGCCAGCTGGTCGAGGCTTCAAACTGGGGGCTTGTACACCAGGGCAGGAGCAAAGCCGGACTCTTTGTGCACACAGGGAGAGGAGTTGGCTTTGGCAGCAGCATGTGGCTGCAAAAAAACCCCGAACCTTCGCTCACAGGAGGCCAGTGCCGGCTGGAGCCCACCACCAACCGCTGACTGCCAGCGCCAAAAGGAGGGGGCAACCAGCCCTTTACCCGAGAACATGGAGATTATTTTTTTCAGTCTTCAGTGCAAGTCTTTTCCCATCGATTCCCAGATGGGCAGAGGTTCGGTGGGTGCAGAAGAAGCCGTGGGAGTGTAGGACACATGCAGGGCACAGCGATGCCCCGGAGCTATGAAGCGGGCACAGCGATCTGCTTTCAAACAAGAAGAAACAAAACCACATCTGGCCTCCGGGGAAACGTGGGGACCAGAGCTACTACTGCTGGGGATGAGGCCTTACGGAAAGTACTTCTATCTCAGAGGGCAAGTCGGTTAGGACATAAATGCCAAAACCCACGGCAAATCTGAAATCCCAGAAAGGATCTGTTTAAAGGCATGAGGACTGTGACTCCAGAAGCACTGCAGAAGTGTTGAAAGGGAAGGACAGAGATCCTTTTCTCGGTGTTGGTTTTGAGCGTCTGCAATGCTGCTTTGTTAAAGGGCCTGGAGAAGGAGGGTGTGGGCAGCTCGGGCTCCCTGAGATGCTGCTATCCATCAGTCGACGTAGCTGTTAGGATGTGCCCTGACTCACGGCTCTGATAACCCGGAGCTCAAACCCTGCGGGAAGCCACGCTCTGGCAGCCGCTGCAGTTCTGCGTGGTTTCTGAAGGGCATCAAAGGAGGGGACATCCAGCAGCGTCCCACCGCTTGTACCTGAAATGGATTGTTTCCTTCTGAATCCCTGCGGGGCATCAGAATCTATCATGGGTTTCATCTTTGCAGTCACGAGTTATCCAGCTCTGTTAAAAATATAAGAGAATATTTGATCCCCTGAAGGGAAAAATTTCCCAACTCGCCATATGAAATAACCTGTAAAGCAGCATTTCCTTTGATTTCTCATTTCCTTTTATTTTTCCATTGATCTCATCACATTCTCTCATTGTCTCATCTTCTAGAGCAAGGCAAGAGGACAGCTAATCTGTTTTCCCTCTGCCCTCCTTAATGTCTTCTTGATTGAAATTCATATTAACTCTCAGGTACCCTAATCTCAGGGAACATCCATAAAGACACGTCCATTTCTATACAATTCAGCTGCTCCAAAATTCTCTTTCAAGCCACTGCGATGTGGGGAGCTCTCCGGAATGGGGCAGATGCTTGTGTAATCCTTAGCGTGTACCCAAAGTAGCGCTGGCCGTTGAGTTTCTCCAAAATTTTCCTGGGGACAGAGCGATGCTCTGACACAAGGGACAAAGGGAAGGATGGAGGGGTACTTCCCACCAGCCTCCCGGTGTCTCCTTTCAAAGGTGAGCCGCTAGTGCAAAGCCAGCCCCATCCGCAACGGGGACACCCTCGGGCACTAACCCCCTCCGGCAGCATTAGGGCTCCAGAGCACCACTTCTGCTTCCAAATCGCTTTAGCAACAACTGCCTGCCTTTTCAGAAACAGCCAACTGTCAGGAGAAGCTGCCAAAGGCCTTTGGAAAGAATCACGAGCCGGACATATTTTTGTCCCCGAGAGTGAAAGCGGCGAAGCCCTGAATTTGGGGGAGACACCTAAAGCACCGAGTAGAGAGCAGAGGCTGCACCACCAGTTTGTCAGTCCCCGTCCCAGTCCTGCCGCTGATGCGCAGCCCCACGACATCATTGTATTTGGCATTTATAGGTTTCATCAGCCCTGCCTTGTTCTCTAGCTGATTTCTCATTTAATTTCAACAACAAAAAAACAGTGCTTCTTCACCGCATCAGTTCTCCAATGTGCCATCCTTGGGTGATTTTTTGGATTATTAATAAAAAACCAAAAAACTCACATCTGCCTGCTCAGGGATGTGAGAGCGCGATAAAGCACAGCGTGAATTTTCCATGCTTTAGCCATCCTTGGTGAGGGCACCCTCAGCACCGGCCAAAGCAGGAGGGGGTTCCCGAGGTGCAAGGAGGAGGGGGATGCTGCACCTCAGTGACCCCCTCCCCGTCCTCATCCCGTTGAGCATCCGCAATCCTGGCTGAACCACCCTGTTTTTAGGGAGTGATGGACTCAGAGTATTTGCTGGCAAACTGGGCTGCGGAGCGCTTGGCCCGACTTTTCTGCTGCCCACCCACAGCACACATGATGGAGACGTGGGTGGCGTGGAGGAGTCACCCTGGGGCGTGCAACCAGGTGGAGAGCCTACAAAAAAAGTGGGCAAATCCAGCCTGAGAAGGGCTCGGAGCAATGAGGCACTCTCCACCAAGTCCTTCCTGATTATACCACTGCCGGGAAAGGTGCAGAGCCCAGTTAAATTGGGAAGGAGGATGCTGTAGAGCCCCCCGGACAAAGGGAGGTGGAAGATGCAGAGAGGAGCTTCTGCTGCAGCCAGGCTCGGGCTGTGCCAGCAGGAACGTCGCTTGGTTTACCTGCAGAAATGCCGGTTGTTTTATTTGTGGAATGAACTGATTTTCTTAGGAAAACTGGGCATAACAACTATACCCCCTCCTCCCCCAAGTGCTATGGTAATTAAGCTTTTATCGGAATAGATAAAATAATTAACATATTTATTACTCAGAAGAAAAACCTCATTTTATGATTGATTGCAGCCTACTGATCTTCCATCAAATATTCAAAGTCTGCGTTGTTAGGTCATACATTTTATTTATTTTTAAAGACATTACATATGTTTTCTATCCCAAGGGGGGGGAAAAATCAGCATATGAAAAATTCCCGTCATTACTAACACACAGCTCAGCAGCAAACGAACAGGGATGGCGAGCACCCATCCTGTCGGCGGGAGACAGGGCTGCGTTAAGCTTGCAAGGGCTTTTTGCACAGTACAGAAAGTGCTAAGGTGGGGGGGAAGAAATCCTACAGAGCCCCACAGGCACCTACAGATGCTGTGGCTTCATGCCCAAGCCAGACCGGGTACCGCCATGGTGCCTGGTCCCCACGCTCCCGCGCCTGTGTGCACCCACCTCCCGTTGCACCACGGGCACTCCTGCATGCTCCATCCGCCTGCCATCACGGGAGACGCCGTCAGATGATTTACCTCCGTACTTAATCACTCTAAATTACGGGCATTTTTATCTAATGGCTTTAATTCTTGGTTCTGGGGAGTTTTGTTGCTGTGGTTACTGGACAAGTGTGAACAGCTCATAGTTAGCCCGGAGCACCCTCATAAAGAAACCTCCCAAAGTCTGCAGACCCTCCATTGAGTGCTGCATTCACACACCCACAGAGTTTTGTGCCGGTTTGGGGTTTTTTTAGGGTGTTTTTCTTTTGGAAATGTAAAGCCACAAGTCCAAAAAAAGAAGCCAGGAGCCACCAGAGACAGAGGAACCATAAAACATACGGTGGTAGTCATTGCCTCTTCCTAGTGGGCAAGTCATCCCCTTCCCAGTCATCCCCTTGTACGTGGGGGTCCCCAGGGCAGCTCCCTGCCTGGACGCCACCAGACAGGTGACGGACCAGGCCATGAGATGCTCCTGGCATGGAGATGGCACAGAGTGACCTTGCGAAGGGGATTTGTGCAGGTTGGGAACTTGTGGAGAGAGGTGCAGAGCATGGGGGACACACGGTGCAGAGCATGGGGGACACACGGACGAGCCTCCAGCAAGGAGAGGAGTGCGGGCAGGCAGCGGGCAGACAGGGAGGGAGGGCAGCGGTGGGGTGGTCCTCACCTCTGCCACATGGCTCTGCTTCTGCAATTTTGCATGTATCCAACGTTTTATGTCTTCAACTTTTTGATGCAAGAGCCCTCCTAAAAGACAACAGGAAAGCCCCACCTCGCCAGGGCTTTGCAAAAAGACCCCAGATAGCTGCAAACATGACCCTGCTGCCACATCCACTGGCACAGGGCTGTCACCACTGCGGTGGCTGTTGGCCACCAGACACCGCACCTCCTGTCCAGGGTGCCAACAGGGCACATGGGCGCTACTCCTGCTGCTGTAACTCACGGTAAATAGTCTCCTACACCACAAATGGTTCAAAGTATCGCTGCCTTCTCCCCCACAACCTCAATTTCCTTGAATTAAGGCCCATAAAACCATTGCAATGTGGGTGCCAGCTCTCCCAAAGGACTCTCACCCCATGGGGAACAGTGCTGAAGGAAGGTGGATGTGCTGAGTCCCCATGGTAGATGTCAAACCACGTTCCTGCTGTCCCTGGAAGGGTTTGAAATTATGCCCGGCTCTGCCGAGCTGTGCAAAGGAGAAGGGCCAGGAATGGATTTTCTCCTGCCTGATTGATTGTGGCTCTCGCTGCCACAGCCCTCCATCTCGGTAAGAGCGCATCTGGGACTGGATTAGAAACTTATTCGCGTGCTGATCTCATTTGGCCCTATTCTCTTGCAAATATAAAACACCTTTTGGTTCGCTTTTCAGATTCCCCGGGCTTTTGAATGTGGATGTGTTGGCAGCGGAGCCACTTCTTTTCAGAGAAGCGGCATTAATAGCGCAGAGAGAGGCTGCCTGCAGTTTATTACATACAGTAACACCCTATTCTATCCCAAAAGCCTTTCATCTGAAAAGCTGGCACCCACAGATTGCCCAAGACTACCCCCACACAGAAAGAGATGTGATGAGCAAATCAGGACAGCACAATTAGTTGCCAATTCTGGGGCAACAAGAAAGGTTTTCCAACCAATTGCCCTGGTGTTATTCGGCCAGTGCGATGCTCTAACTGGATGTCTGAGGACTACCGCAGCATTCTTGCCCAAGCGCTCGCAGTCCCACACCAAGGACTGAAAAACAAAATGGAAAGGGAGAACACAATGATGAAGACAGTGCTGGTGCTGTCCGCGTCCCTGTCCCAAGCAGCTCTCATCCTGCCCAACACCACGGAGACTTCTCAGGGCTTTGGCCGTCACTATAAGGAATGTGACTGAGTCAGATCAAACAAATTGCCTTTCTTTCCGTCGCATTATTCCCTCTACACTGTAGCAAGCGTCAGGGTGGATAACAAAAAAGGATCCAACTCGCTGCAAGATTAAGCACAAAATAATACCTACAACCATTCTCAGTTGAGATGCCTATTAAGAAAATTGTACGAAGCATAAACTGTACTTGCACGTGAAAACCGACGGTAAGTTGTAGCACGCAAGGAAATGAGTCAGTAGGAAATGAAACACAACTTACTCTTTTCTCAACGTAAAAAGCCACAGGCAGGATTAATCCTTTTGTACATATCTAAAGGTGATTCTCAGATCACCTACACAAAAAGCCGGTTCTCTGTTTTGCCACGTTATTGCAGCCCTTTTTAATGATTCATGGTGAAGAGCTTCAAACGGTTCCAAGCCCTGACAACAGTCCCGGATCCGACCTATTCATTCTCATCTCAGCAAAAAATCCTTCTTGGTGAATAATTTAAGTCTATGCCTTAAAACTATTCCCGAGAGAAGGAGCAGCGTCTAGAATTTAATCTCATCATGGAAATAAAAATAAAAAGGAAATATCAAAAGAAAGCAGCGACTGCAACAACAATACAAGCCTTATTTTGCAGAATTCATCCGTTGTGAAACTCCACAGAAGGGAACACAGCTGTTTTCCCTGAAATATGTTTCATGTTTGCAGAGACCAAAGACGAAATCCAAAGCTTTGACTTTCAACTTACGATAGACAAACACAGGCGAGGATGACACAACTACTGTTCGGGGCTATTGAGGGAAGAAAGAGGTCATTTAGAGCTAAAGGTGAAAACACGGACTTGACCACAGTGTGTAGCACATCCTCCGCTGACTAAGGACAGCACGGCGGGAGAAGGTTTGCAACGCCTTCCCGAAATGTGAAGCAATTCTCCCCTCGCTTCAAGCTTGGGATTGAGTTTTCTATTTGCTGTGTGGCAAGGGCCGAGGGCCCGTGCGCTGCAGGAGGCTCACGCCATCTCTCCCATGTAACACATGGCAGCTGGTGCCGAACGCAAAACGGTTACGATACCAAAACGGCGCAGAAACTGAAGTGTGGCACGCAGGAAAAAAAAAAAGCTACACACAACACACATCGCATCTGTGCACCTTCACCTTAATGCTGAATTTTCTAGGGAGCATTTTAAGTCTAATTCCTCTCCCAAACTCCTGACACGATACGCAGGGATTATGTCATATCACTTCAAATGGTTAATCTCCTCAACAGGCTGGTTGGGATATTCTTATCCATTAAACTCAGATGAGCCATTCGCATCACTTTGCCTCAACAGCACTAAGCAGCTTCGGTTTCATGGCCGTTTTACAAAGATTTCTCACGCTGGCTGGCATCTTCATCTGCCTCGTCTGAAACGCTCTGACAGTCTGAAGGACAGTTAATCCAAATCATAGCTCATCCTGCATTCGAAATAACCAGCAGAACCGAAACCAGCAATACTGAAGTATTTCTAATAATGGCAACAATCGTAATAGTATATCTGCTGGTCCCTGGGATGCAGAGAAATATCTAAGGGATCGTCTCTGTGTGGTAGGTCAGGACGTCATGTGCACCCTCAGTGGGAGGAAGAGCCTCACCCAAGGCTCTTCCATGCCCCATCAGGGCACAGACCCCATCCAAATCTTGTGTCTTGTTTCAGACACAAATGTCCTTGCCCTGGAGGACCCAACGGCTCATCTGGAGCCCTCCTGTTTTCACTCCGACACTGTTTATTTTGGGGGTGAGCTGCTCTGTTCCAATAGCTCCTGTTTCAAAAGGCCTCCAGGATGGCCAGTGTGTGTCTGGGGTTTGTCTCCATGTCTTAGAGCACAAATGTTTTGCTCCAGCTCAGCTACATGTTGTACTCAGCATGAAACATATCTACTTCCAGGCGGCCAAAAATGGTGAAGATTTTGTTTCGAATGCTAATCCCATTGCTAAACCTCTTCTTTCTTATTTTAGAGTCATAGAATGGTCTGGGTTGGAAGGGACCTTAAAGATCATTGAGTCCAACAACCAACCTAACCCTGCCAAAACCACCACTAAACCATGTCCCTCAGCACCATGTCTACCCATCCAGGGATGGAGACTCCACTACTGCCCTGGACAGCCTGTTTGACAGCCCTTTCAGTGAAGAAATTTTTTGCAATATCCAATCTAAACCTCCTCTGGCACAACTTGAGGCTATTTCCTCTTGTCCCACCACCTGTTCCTTGGGAGCAGAGACCGCCCCCCCCCTCGCTACCCCCTCCTGTCAGGGAGCTGTGGAGAGCGAGAAGGTCACCCCTCAGCCTCCTCTTCTCCAGGCTGCACACCCCCAGGGCCCTCAGCCGCTCCTCACCAGACGTGTGCTCCAGACCCCTCACACCTCCGCTGCCCTTCTCTGGACACGCTCCAGAACCTCTATGTCTTTCTTGTCGTGAGGAGCCCAAAACTGAACATGGCACTTGAGGTGTTTTAGGAAGAGACAACCACTCACGCCTGCCCCCCGTGCTGCAAACCCCCCTCCTGGGGGTGGCAAATCACCGCTGGTCCCACCAGGTCTTACCCTTCGAGGCAAAGCCAGGCTTCACCCTTGGTTTGCCAGGGAGCCTTATGCTGGGGCAGAGACCTGAAAAGAATAATTAATAAGATGAAACGACAGACCTTTCACCAGCAACAATGCCCCTCTAATTAGCCGGAGAAAGCGGGCGACACGCTACGTGCACAGGTATGGTTGTGCTCCCCTGGGGACAGCACGGCTCCCCGAGCACGTCCCACCTGCAGAGCTGAGGACAACAGCTACACCCTGATGACTCCGCCTGCTCTGAAACGCTCCTTTTGTGGCGGGGGGCACAATCCAAGCCCTGATTAATTACTATGCGATCGGGCGGCTTTGTGGAGGGTTGAAATGGATGCTTCGACCGGCGCTCACCCCGCGGCTCGCCCGGCGCAGCCCTCCCCAACCGCCTGAAACGCCGGCTGCTTGCCGAAACACGTTTGCCGAGGCTTAACAGATCTGCTGGAGATACAGCAGGCGCACGAAGCACCAGCGTATGCTGAGCACCTCGGCGTACGCATGCATACAGAAAATATATCTGGATTATCAGGGTTTTTTTGGGGGGCAGACTGTGCTGAATTCCATATACGGTTCCTTTCCCTCAAAGCCTTTGTCTAAAACTTCTTCCTCTTCTGTGATCATCATTTTGAGATAGAGCAGGTGTCAGAGACAGCTGTACGTGGCCACCAAAATCTGTCACACCAGGCAAGAGACACCTTTGAGCTCTCAGAAATAATTACTATCAAAGCCAGCGCTTGGCATAAAGACGCTGAACTGCTCGGGTGCATAGTGAGCAGTTACCGTATTTACACACACCTCAAATACATCCATTTCTGCATTTAAATTGGAACTAAAGCAGCACTTTGCTTATTTAATTGCTAATAAGCTTGGCTCTTTCAGCGTGAGCAAGACTCGTACAAGAAGAGGGGATTCGCTTTTGGAAAGCTCGAGAATTTCCTTCGGTTTTTCTCCAGCCTGTACATGAGTTGGGGGAAGTTCAAATTGCCGTCAGCTAAGGCTGCACCCAAATTTTTATTAGCAGAGGGGGAGGGAAAAAGGCTTTTCCTTCCCACAGTTTCCCCCGAGACCGTTCCTGCGCACAGCAGAGAAGAGGCTGCCGAGGAGGGAGGTACCCCGAGCCGCAGCAGGGCAGGATTACCGCCCTGGATGAGTTTGTTGAAGCCGAGTCTCCCCGATGCCCAACGAGCATCCTCCCCACCCAGCCAACAGTCACTCCGAAATAAGCCTTTTCTGCCCTCCTGCAGTTTTTTCTTCCTCGTACGAGGAACTGGGTAATGACAATTTCTTTCCAAGGTTTGAACAGAGATATGCTGTGCCTCAGGTGCTCATTTTTATCACCAGGCTGTGGAACGAACCTCTCTGTTTAGTCCCGTTGGCATTTAACAACACAGACCCCAAAACCTCCCCAGCAGGGTGCAACGAGACCCTCGGGAGCTGGTTTAGAGCTGTGCAGTGCAAACGCCCCAAAGCACAAGAAAAACTATCATTCCACCCCCCCTCCCCTGCCCCATCGCACCAACAGCAGCCGCACAAACCCTCCGGGGAATAGGGCTTTCACCCCAAAAACTCCCGGCCACGTTGGCCTCTCCCCCCCCCGCCCCCCCGCAGCCTTGTCCCCAAATGTGCCGCCCGCCCCTTCTTCCCCATCCCATGGCGGGCAGCGGAGGCAGGCTGTTCCCGGCGTGTCGGCACGGCACGTCTCGCATGAAACCCAGGGCCAGGAACAAGGCAGCTGCCTGCGCTGCCTGTGCGCAACGTGCAGGCTGTGTGCGGTAGGGCTGTACTCGCGGCTTGCCAACAGCCGGGCCGGGAACGCGGTGGGGATGGCGGCTGCCAATGGGAGCCGGCAGGAACGAAGCCATGTGGGAAACTTAAAATGCAAGCGGAGCCGGGGAGTGCGTGGAGCGTCCTTCCCAAGCGCTGCCCCAACTGGCAGGATGGCTGGTTTCGGTCGGTTTTTAGTAATGGGGATGGGTGCGTGAGCGGGGAACGTGGGCGGCGGTATGTTGGGAGAGGGGCTGAGATGAACCAGGGATCAGCAGAGGCATTTATCTGCAATCTGTTTTGAATATATTACTACGAAAGAGATCAGAGACCTGACTCTGATCTTCACCCGTTTCAGTTACGCAGGCAAAAATCTGGAATCTGGATTTTAAAGATGCTCTTTTAGCTGTTACTGAAATCAGAAACAGACTCTACGAGGGAGAGGGAACGTGTAGTTACATCCGTGAAGTTCCTGCGTGTTGCTACCCTGTTCTTCACAGAGCAGATCATTGCTGGAGCGTTCATTAAAGCAACCCAAAATTGATCTTATTTCCTGAAACATTCCACATGCTAAACCCACCTAACAATACTCTTTGGAATCCACCCCACCCCCCCTTTAATTCACAGAGGTTTCTTTTAGATTTGGAAGCCTGTTAAAGCTAGAAAATAATATTAAAGTCAAGAGGTGACACCCCTCCCCAGGTGAGACTTCTCCAAATCTGATTTCTGAGGCACATGGGAATTTCTGCGGAGCGTGGCGCGCTCGCAAGCGGTTTGGGTTTCCCCCCCCCCCAACTTAGCAGCTCCATTCATACAAATACACACCACTACCACCACCTCCCCAGCCTCCCCCCCCCACCAGCAAACCTCCTCCCGGCGAGAAATGTCCCAGCTGGGCAGGGACAGGACCCGCCGCCCCATCGCCCGCCCCCGGGATGCTCAGGGCGGGATGAAGGAGGGATGTGTGTGTCGTCCCCCCCCTCTCCGGGGCACAGGAGTGGCAGCAGGGTGCCGGTCCCCCCCCCTTTTCGTCCCCGCCGGGGCTGAGGAAGCGGAGGGAGCCGCGGAGTTGCTCTGCATATTAATGAGCCGGGAGCAAGGGCAGCGGGAGCGGTTTTAAAAGAGGACAAGGAGAGGAAAGCGGCAGAGCGCAGGCAGGGCGCAGGCAGGGCGACAAGGCATCAGCCCCACCGGGATCCGCTCTCCGCTGTCCTCTCCCCGGCGACATCCATCCCCGCGGACCGGGGGGACAAAGCCGAAGGGAGAAAACCCGTTAACATCCCCGGCGTGCCGTTGGGTACCGGCTGGCTCTCACCATGAAGCTCCTGACAGCAGCTTTGCTCCTGCTGTTCATCGCCATGTGCTTGGCCAGCGCGGAAGGTAAGTTGGTTTATTCCTCTCCCCCCCCTCCACGTAAACCTCTTTTCCAGGGGGTTGCTTTTCCAATGATTTTATTTGCCTCCTGGTAGCCCCCAGTCGGATTTCGCTGTCCCCTGCATGTTGGGAAAAGAGATGTATTGGATCCGTGCGTAAGGTAGCTGTGAGTTTTTTAGAGGTGGAAAGAGAGGTAAAAATACACGCGACAAAGTTGCGTCTTCGTTGCAAGTGAAATAGCCCCAACTCACGGTGTGGGAGGTCACACCGCGTTCGCTGTTATTCAGGAATAGAATAGCTCAAATACCTCCTTCGAAAGGGAGGGTGGTTTTCACAGGGAAAATAGAGCAGAGTCGGATTTGAGGCGGTAGCACAAATTCCACCCAGCGCGTCGGTGTGCATTTTCTGCCGTGCACAAAAACAACGGTTAAAATCCACTCAGCTTTTGTCTGGCTGCGAACGCACCCCAGCATCTGTGCGAGGAGAAAGGACTGAAAGTCCCACAAAGTCCAAGAGAGACGCGAGTGAATGAGAAGGTAGCCGAGGTGTGCGTTTGCTTGCTGAGTTTTAAAGCAAGTTCTGACTCTTTCATTTCCTTTTGTTAAATACAATTACATTTAGTCACAGCAGGTGCACTTTAAAAAGCTCTCTCATTTACTAAGCCTCAGAACAAATATAGTGCTCTAAACCATATATCCCAGAGAGCCACTACCTTTTCCTGGGATAAAGCAAAGAAAATACTTTTTTTTTTTTTTAAGCTGAACAGTATTACAAAATTCAGCTTTTCCCAGCGAGGCTTGAAAGAGCGACGCGAAGTTTGTGTGCGCACACCGGCTGGCGGGGAAGGGACACTTGGTATGCAGGAGGCTTTGCAGGCACATGAGAAAATGCTTTCTCTTGTAGGGGTAAAGTGCAAATGTTCAAGAAAAGGTCCTAAAATAAGATTCTCTAACGTACGGAAGCTGGAAATAAAACCGAGGTACCCGTTTTGCGTGGAAGAGATGATTATGTAAGTTTTCCTTCATTTATTGCTTTCCGTTTCCCTGTCAGCTGAATTGCTTTACCTTATACTGCAAGTTCCCTCTTTGTTCTTTGTTTTTCTCGTGCCCCGGCATGCTAATTTCTGGGAATAGTTATTTGCTCTATCAGATGCAATAAAATGTGCAACTCTGACCAAAAACCCAGCTATCATTTTTCGACACAATTCTTTTTGCTCCAAGAAATATTTACGGAACGGGTAGTAATAAAAGGATAATCATTAGTTCAAGGGAAGACAGGGACAAATCCTACTTCGGGCTGCTGTAAAATCCAGAACTATGTACTCAAGTTGTTCTGGGCACGCAGAATAAGAACACGAGCGGAGTTTGGTCCGTGGTGGTTTCTGCGAGGAAGAGTTATCCCAACCAGAGTCAGATTTTCGCCTGCGTTGTACCAGAGCCATCCCCTCGCATTCGATGGGATTACCCAGCACAGGAACCGCTCGCCTGCCCGTCTCACCGCGAGCCGTGACCGATGCCGCCGTGAGATCTCAAAGCGATGTAGTGACTAACCGAACCGAGGCAGCTACGGGGATTTTTGACATCCCTGATGACCGGCTCAAAAGGAGGGGGTTATTTTAGATTTTAAGATGGTTTGTGGGGTTTTTTTTTCTGTCCTGTTTTGGATATCTTAAGATCCTCCGACAAAGCAGCATCCAACCAGCGTGTGGGGCTGGATAAGGACCAGGAAGGACAGATTAGCCGAGAAGACTGCACCAAGCCCCTCTGCCACCTAAGGGAGGGAAAAAAGGGTCCCAGGAGCAGCCACACCACCGGAACACCAAGGACTGACTTACTCCAGCGTTTGTGCTCCCTCACTGAACGTTTGCCGTTCGCTTAATATCTTAGAAAAGTGCTTTAACAGCAGGATCTGAGTCCTGTCCAGCCGAGCCGGGTACCACCTCCGGCGCTTTGTAATGCCCATGGGGCCAAATCCTGCCCATCTGACTGGCACAACCGAGGAGGTACCACAGGAGCCTGGTCCTGCCCACGCTGAAATGGCTCTCCATGCGCGGCGGAGGGCGTCTGGAGGAGGAACGGAGAGCCAAGCTTCCTTAGGCACCCTCCAGATTTACACCAGAGTCACTGCGAGCAACGCTTAGCTCAGGGGACATCACACCCACCTTTTTGAAGCCCAAATCAGCTGATGGTGACCTGAACAGAAGAATGCTTGCAGAGCATCACCGCCCGAATCAGTTCCTTGCAGCTTTACTTTGTTTGCTTTGACCTTTCAATAGCAGACGGATGGCGTAGAGGGGCACTACCTCTTTGCGTCCCACTCCAGGCATTTGCCCGAAAGCAGCTGGTGGCCCGGCGGGTATAAAATAAATCTCATTAACGCAACATTTTGCTTTCAATCAGGAAGTCGGGAAAGCTGGAATGCTGTCCACGAGCGGGTCGCTCTCCCAGCTGGATAGCTACGCAGATGCCGAGCGATGCTATTCAAGCCCGGAGGGTGTCCCTGCTCTTTGCGTCCCACTCCAGGCATTTGCCCGAAAGCAGCTGGTGGCCCGGCGGGTATAAAATAAATCTCATTAACGCAACATTTTGCTTTCAATCAGGAAGTCGGGAAAGCTGGAATGCTGTCCACGAGCGGGTCGCTCTCCCAGCTGGATAGCTACGCAGATGCCGAGCGATGCTATTCAAGCCCGGAGGGTGTCCCTGGGTTTGCAGGGGCTGTGGGGACAGGGCTGTCCCACCGCTGTCGCTGCCGGCACTGCCTTTCCAGCTACCCTAATGCCGTCTGAAGGCAGCACTGAAAGCAAACTGAAATTAATACTCCGCAAACCAATTGATCCATGAGTCCCTGGACAAAGCACAGAAGAGCTAAATTCCCGCGACTGAGTTTTTGTTGCTGCAGCGATCAGCTAAAAATGAGTCCTCAAAGCTGGCTCCCCTCCTGCCCTCCTCAAAAGCTCTCGTATCTTTTCTTACAGCAAAAACATGATATAAACTATGTTGGGCAGAGAAGAAGTAGGTATGGGGGTGTAGTTTAGGAAGGAATTTGTCTTTGGCCATAAGCCCCCCAGCAGAGCTGTAGTACAGGGGAAGAGACAGCTAAACTGAGCCCTCAGCCTAGTCAAAACCTATCGAGATTCACGGTACATCTAGCAGTGTGTGTGTGTGTCACCTGGAATGAGGAAAAACAGCAAAAAAAATAGGAGGGAGGTTTAACTCTTTCTGCCTGAAAGGATCCAACTGCCCTCCACGTATTGCCTCATCCCAAAGAGGGGGGAACGTGTTGGGGTGAGAGCAGCTGATGGGAAACAGGCACCACTGGGAACCTTTCTCAAGGGACAGCCGAGGTGGATGGCAGTCCCTGCGCCAGCTTGGGATGAACCAGGACCCTTGTGGCCCCGGGGACAGGGTGTTTGTAGGCAGAGGTGCAGCCCCATCAGCCCTGCAGATGGGATGCTTGGGAGCACGAGGCACTGGGGGTCACAGGCTGACCCAGGGGTGCTCGTCACAGCCCTGGAGGCATGGACGTACTGGGGAGGATTTTGGCTCAGGGACCCTCAGACACCATGGAAGGCTCCAGCCACCAAGCCCTGGGCAGCTACGGGACAACTTGGTGCACACCGCTGGAGTGAGCTCATGTCCCAAATCCCACCAGAGGGATGTCACTGGAGTTGTGAGTTCTGGTGCTTCAGTTCCTCCTCCATTCCTCTCAACCGCTTCTTGCAGCCCATCCAGAGAACTCTTCATTCAGAGTATCCGCTCCCACAGCGTCTCTTCTTAGTTACATCCCCTTATGTCTGCTGGGCCAGCATCCCCAAAAGCAGGGCCAAGGCAGCTCAGGGTGTCCAAAAATGCTACCACCCAACCCTGTGCCCGCAGCACCAGGGGATGCACGGGAACCACAGAGGACCATGGGGCTGGCCTAGGAATACCTCCTCTGCTGTCCAGCCTTCAGCATCAAAGCAGAAAACCTACGTGTGATGTCAAAGCAACACATGTCAACCTGGGAAAAGACTCAATTGTTCACCTGAGCAGAAAACCGTGCATCTCCTCCTCCTCAGACCACAGGATCTAGTAAATCCAGAATTGTCCTTCACTGCTTCTGGTGCAAATGGAGAGCTTGCCGCTTTTCAGAAGCGCTCCTCGTCCTCTCCTTCTGCGATTCAGCTTATCCATCGCTTTCTGGAAACACCTTCTATGGTCTGCCAGAAGAGAAAACCCAGCCAAGGTCTGGCATCAGCCAGTGCAGACGGCACAGCCAAGAAGGTGGTTGCTGGATGGAGAAACATCGTGCTGACCTCAAGTCCCTTAAAATTTGCATGTCTTGTGCCT
Organism: Charadrius vociferus; assembly: GCF_000708025.1. NCBI lineage: Eukaryota > Metazoa > Chordata > Aves > Charadriiformes > Charadriidae > Charadrius > Charadrius vociferus. The sequence continues at coordinate 3,373,763 of NW_009646744.1, read as the reverse complement.
TCGACGAAAGTTTAGTTCCACTCCCATTCAAAGCTGTAGGAAAACTCCCCTTCTCACGTACATGCCGATCCCCAGAGGGGTTGGCTGAGAATGCCCTCGGAGAAGAGACAGTCCATCAGCTTTAGCGGTGACCCTTCCCCTTCCGATATCTGCAGCCACAGGGGCTCTTGGAGGCCTTCCACCGCCTTCCCACACCTTGGGGAACGGGCCACGTCCTCCCAGCAAGCAAACTTAAAGTTACGCCTTGTCTTTTTGTGTCTTTAGCTCACACCTGTTGGAGGTGGAGCAGAGAAGGGGAGCGGGGAAGAAGGTTAATCGAATGGCGAGAACTATTTGAACACCTTCTATAACATTGAAATGGGAAACGTTGTGAGACCCTTCGCTGAGCTCATGCGGGCAACACGCAGAGCTTCACTTCCAGTCAGGCCTGTCCGTCCCCTCTGCACTGGGTGGGTGAGCTGGGAAAGTTTGGAAGGATCTTTTTCGTGTGCTAGAAGATAAACCGCTCCTTTCTGAACCAAATCACAAAAGCAGCCCGTCAGGATGCACAGATATTTCTGGGGTTTCTGCCATCATTTTACTCACATCTCTAGCAGTCCTTAAGTAATTCCTTTATAGTATTTTAGTTAAACTAAAAACCATGTTTCCCTGTTATGGATGATATTTCCAGAAAATGAGTAATTCCAATAAAAGTTGTTGGGTTTTAGTTTTGGGGTTTTTTTGTTTCGTTTTAAATTCACAAAATTAATAGTAAAGATGGAAAACTGCTTGATTTTGAGCCCTGAGAAGTGACGGCAGTCTCGGAGTTTCTGGAAAGCCATCCTCTTGGGAAGAAGCTCCAGGTCTCTCGTGTCACCGTGGTTGTGGCAGACCAACCAGTGATGGAGGAAGCCTAAAACCGTGGGAAGACCTTTGCCATGTTTTGCCTCAGCATCTCTTGTCCTGACAATAAGGGGACACCAGGCGGCTGCTGGTGGCAGGGGGAGAGGGATCAGCCTGTGACCAGGGGAGGCTGAAGCCCCAGCACTGCCTGCTGGGGCTCCGAGCTATTCCGTTGGGCACACAGGCACTCTGCCATGTGCTAGTACTTAAAATATTGCAGACTAAAATAAAAAAATAAAAAATAAATAAATGGAAAAAAAATAATCAGTGAAGCAGGTCTGATCTTTTCTCTTGGACACCGTGCTGTTGAGCGTAAGGGGACCATCTTCTCATGCAAAGACCTTGTGGCTGCCTGAATGAGCCCTAATTAAATCAGCTATTAAGCTCAGAACAAAACATCTAAGACAGGCAGATCAAACTCACTGATAAAACACAGTGGGTAAGTCTTCATCTGGTTCAACCGAGTATAGCGGTGGACAATATTGCACTGTGCTGATTGATAACAGCTGAAGATCTGCTCCGATATTACTACAATAAACTCAAGTATCTGCCATAAACCAGAGAGCATGGAAACCCTTCCCCTGCCCGCCTGGGTGAGCCCCCAGACCGGTTTTGGCATTTACCTGGAGTGGGAACTGGGAACCGGTATTTGCCACGACTCCCGTAACCTGTGCTCGCTTGCCTTGCAGCGTGACCCTGTGGACGCGGGTGAGAGGGGAACAGCAGCACTGCTTAAACCCCAAACGCCAAAACACGGTGAGACTGCTGAAGTGGTACAGAGTATGGAAAGAGAAAGGCAGGTAAGTACAAATTTGCTGAATGGCTGAAGGGGAAAATCTCAGTGGCAAGTTGGGCCATCAGCAGCGCTCAGAGAAAGCCCAGGAAAACGCACGCGCTGGAAATGCTCCATCCAGCACAGAGGATGTATTTCATTACCAAAATTACAGTTATAAATGGACGTTCTTGATGTTAGTTCTTTCCTGCCACACGCAGTCCTCACTTCTATTTTAGGATTAGGCTGTTCTGACTATAAATAGTAATTATTTTCTGTTAAACTATTCATCAGCTGATGTTCTCAGTTATTTACGTACACTCACCTCCCTTCTACGGGTAAAAAGCCAAGATGAAAAGCTGAATTACTTCCACACGGTCATCAGGAAAGCAGTCAGCAGAGCTGGGAAGACAGTGCCCTGTCACACCACCTCAAAATCATCAATATCTGATGACGCAGATCTTTGCCAACTTTAACTCGTGTATTATTCCCAGAAAAACAGCAACTTGCTGGCAAGATGCTCTGCCACCTTCTCCCTTGCAAAGAGGAATTTTATTCAGGTTTTTTTTTTTTTT
>NW_009646744.1:3355009-3371468 GCF_000708025.1 Charadrius vociferus | reverse complement strand
AGGGGAGCTGCCCCCCTCCAGCCACGGCTGACAACGAGCCTCCACACACAGCACAGTCCCACCAAACCCCGATCCTCCTCACCTGACGGGAAAGTTGCTCCCCAAAAATCCCAGAATCCCAGACTGGTGGGGGTGGGAAGGGCCCTCTGGATGCTCTGTGCAAAGCTGTGAGGGACAGTGGTTGTGTACCGCAGACCAGCTCCTGCCTGCAGATAACAGCGCTGTGCAGGCTTGGTTCATAAAAGTACTCAGTACTGAAAGTCTAGACCCTTCCACTGCCTAAAGGGGCTCCAGGAGAGCTGGGAGGGACTCTGGATCAGGGAGGGGAGCCATTGGTTGGAATGGTTTTAAACTGAAAAAAGGGGGATTTAGATTAGATATTAGGAAGAAATGTTTCCCTGTGCGGGCAGTGAGCCCCTGGGGCAGGTTGCCCTGAGAAGCTGTGGCTGCCCCATCCCTGGAGGTGTTCAAGGCCAGGTTGGACGGGGCTTGGAGCAACCTGGGCTGGGGGGAGGTGTCCCTGCCCAGGGCAGAGGGTTGGAATTCGATGATCTTCAAGGTCCCTTCCAACCCAAACCATTCTATGATCTTGAGATGCTGAAGCCTGTCCCTTCTTGGTGATGAAAGGGAAATTTTAAATATCGGAGAACTACTAATCAAACCAAATCTCCTCCATAGCCCGAAATAAGGGTCCGCTCGAGGCTTCCCCCCAGCACAGCCGGGAGAGGCAGACTGTCCCTGCTGCCAGGGAGAAGAGGGAGGAAGGCGAGCTCAGCATCCCAGTGGCTTTGGCTGCCGGCCTGGGGCGTGCAGAAGGGATGCAGCACAACCCTCGGCGTTTTACCTTGCTTTGCCCGGCCCTGGCATCACCCCGCTGGGGCACGTCCCCCCCGTGTGGCATCCAGCAGGTCCCCGACGCTGCTAACCGAGCCAGACTGCAGCTGAAGCAGCATCAAGTCAATATTTCCGACATAAAGAGACCAATTTAAACCAAGTCCTCATAATAACTGATTTGCCAGTGCTTTCAGTGCCAGTTGGACCAAACCCACTGCACTGCTCCCCAGCAAACGCCAGGGAATTTAAAGTCAAATGCAGTACAAACAGGAATCTCTTCCCCAAAACAGCATTGCCCCTAATTTTCCCTGTACCATGGGAGACTGCTTTCACCCAAAGAGCCGGCACAACTCGGATTTTCTAGCAAACAAGTCTGTCAAGCGGTCTTCTGAGGACATAAATGAGAAAAATAACATAGTCTGATGTTATTCCAAACGTGGCAGATATTCTGAATGTATTATCTACATACAGTTGATGATATACTTCAACATTTGCATAGGAGAGAGGGATTTTTCCAGCAGTGAAAGTGTATTAGATGTGGATTTCAACCTTATGTATCCCAATAATCGTGGCAGAGCGTGTTACTCCCTGCACGTCTGTGAGATGCAGCAGTGTCAAAGTCCAACCCTTCTCCCAGACGCTTTACAGATAGCAATCCAGTGACCGCTGAAGTCAATAACTTACTTTCCAATTTACTTAAGCAAAGGCTAAAAATCCGATTTCTCTTTGTTTGTTTGTTTGGGGGGTGTTAAATTATTATTTGTTATTATTATTTGGAAGGGAGTGATTTCATTCCTCATTTAAACGCTTTGCTCTTGGCTTTCCTTCTGTTTAGGGTTTATGAAGAATAAGAGGAGGCAGCGTGAGGAATGAGGCGGACTCCCTTGGCTGGCATAGGACTGGGCTCTGCAGAAGATTATTTCTTTCTCACAGACATAAGACACAAATTCTATATTATTATAAAGCACTTTTTACCAAGGGTCAGTTTTTACATTTTATAGCCACGTGCAAAAGGCTTCCAGATTTCACAAGCATCTGTTGCACTTCAGATTACATACCTGTCTGCTCTGTACTGAGGTTGGGAAAACTCATGCTGTTCATTATAAAGAGGTTGTTTTGGGGTTTGGGTTTGTTTGTTTAGTTTGTTTGGGGTTTGTTTTTGTTTTTTTTTTTTAAATTGTTATTCATTCATACTTCACTATGATTGCAATCGAGCTTTATAAGCTCATTAGACAAACAGTAATGTTTGTAAAGGTGTTATACAGCCGTCTCCCTCACCCTGTCACAGTGGGAAAGCTTCGGTGCTGTGGTGGTTTGTCATGTTTGCAGCCTCCACCGCAGCCAGGCAAAGCGGGGACCGAAGACGAGTTTGCCGGGGAAGATGCCACTGAAGTGTCATGGCTGTAACTGCAGAAGTGAGGTCCCTCGGCACATCCTCAAACGAGCACGAGCATCACTTGTGTACCTCTTCTTTAATGGACTTGAGGTCTTGCTGCAAGGTGAAGCGTACCGTATCTCCCATTTAACATTTCATGCATTAGAAAGCATTTCTAGGTCATTTTTATTACTAAGAAAATGTTTTGGGTTTTTTTTTTTCCCCACATGAAGTTCTTACAGAAAGTTTGTGGCTTCAGTACTGAGACATTTTAAGCTTCAAGACTATCGTGTATGATTTCCTAGATTTGTAGCAAAAAAAAAAAGCCACCAACCTTTACAAGGTACCTTTTTATGAAAAATATGATAGGGCAAACATATAAATACCTATATATGTTTTAGTCACAATACGACATATTCATTACATTATTTTGAATGTAATACTTCAATGTTAAGCAGTGCATTCCTCTTTTTAAAATAACAAAACTACCTTTTCATTTGTAAATATACTATAGGAAATCTCCCTGTATTATCTTTCTGTATAATGTACCGTACTGCTAAATTATCATATACTATTTAAATGTTTCAAATATTTAGAAAGTTGCATGCAGATTTCATATTTCTTTCTAAGACAAATGAAAAAAGGTAATAAAAAATATATTTAAAAAAATCTGACGATTGCTCTTAAGTTTCTTTAAGCCTTCAGAGAACTCCAGCCACTTCTAATAACTTTTTTTTTGGTGGATGAACTGAAACACACTGAATCAGAGAAGCTGATTTAGAGACGTGGCAACTTGATGACGTTGAAATTAGAAAAGTGTTATTCCGGTCCAATTTACTTCCCTCTCTCATTGTAGGATTTGGACTTTACCCAATCACTGTGGAATCTTGTTACATGAAGAAGGGCCACCCCATGCACCAAGAGCCACTCGTCTCGTCTTATGTTAAATAAACGTAAATCAACCGCTCTGGATCAATATAAAACCAAGTGAAATGCAATGATTTAGACAAAATCTCGGTTAGATTAGGGAAGGTTGTACAATGAAAGTCAGGCAACAAAAACCGGTGAGCCACCTCCTCCTCTTTCTGTGCAGTTTCTGCCCTCTCCCAAAAGGAGGGACTTTGCACCCAACAAGGCTCCTACGCGCTCCCCGGCTGGAAAGGAAAGCACCAGACAGGACAGGTAAAGCCGGCGAGAGTTTCAATGCATGAAAACCTCCTGGTGTTCCCTGAAGAGCACCGCGCTCTCCCCCAGCAGCTCCCAGCTGCGCAAAGGCAGCTTCACACCGGGCTGCGACTTCTGCCACAGTGATCTTAGACTATATAATCAAGGCAACGCCTGGCCTCAGCTCAAGGGTTTCCTCCAGTTCAAACAGAAAAAAAAACCCCAAGAAATATATATTCACACACAAACACTCTATATACTTATATACTACTCTTGGAGAAGAGAAGGTTCCAGAGAGAACTTATAGCCCCTTCCAGTCCCTAAAGGGGCTCCAAGAGAGCTGGGGAAGGACTTTTTACAAGGGCATGTAGTGATTGGAAGAGGGGAGATTTAGATTAGATATTAGGAAGAAATTTTTCCCTGTGAGGGTGGTGAGCCCCTGGGGCAGGTTGCCCCGAGAAGCTGTGGCTGCCCCATCCCTGGAGGGGTTCAAGGCCAGGTTGGACGGGGCTTGGAGCAACCTGGGCTGGGGGGAGGTGGCCCTGCCCAGGGTAGGGGGGTGGAAACGGATGATCTTCAAGGTCCCTTCCAACCCAAACCATTCTATGATTCTATTTACTCTGATAATACCATGGCAGAGCTGAGGGAGAAAGAGCTGTTAGATTTCCAAGTATTTTCCTATTCTGCACAAGGATAGGCTACAAGCTTCAGATGCCTATTACTAAAATAAAAACTTGAGAAAGATCCCAGAGCATTTACGAAATTAAACCTCTGGAGATATTGACCACAAGGAGCTGCTTCAGGCTGAGCCCGACCTCCAGGCAAACCCAGACCCACGGGCTAGCCAACCTGCCCCCTCCTTTCAGTCACATTTTAACAAAATACAGTAGTTTTTCCTTGAGGACACTCGATTTCAACATGCCAACAGTCTTCAAGACAAAGTTGATGCTTATTTAGTGACTACTGGGCAATGTATTTCCTGGAAAAGTATTGACAGGGTTGCACAAGAGGCGGTTAACGCTCTGTTGGGAGCGCTGTACGCAGCTCCAGTTGCCCAAACGCAGCGCTCGGTGACTCACACCTCGCAGGGTATTGCTGTACAATTCAATCTTAGCTCTGGATTCGTCTGCCAAACCAAAACCACCAGCAAGAACTGGGCACAGAGGAAACCAATTGTAATTATTCTCCCCCACACACACAGTCCTCTAGAATGGAAGACTAAAGAACTGTTTGGTTCGACACGTGTATTCCCTTCAACCTGAAATCTGTGCTCTGAGCAAAACAACTCTTGGAATTAGGAATTGAAACCATGAAGAGAAAAAAGAAAAAAAAAAAACCACACAAACACAAAACTGACTCTGAGCTGGTTTTCCCCAGCTTGTCAAACTATTAAACTGCATCTCCAGGCAGGTTTGTTAAGTTCCCAGAAAGAGGAGGATCATCCCTTGTTCACCCCGATACTGCAGTTGTAAAGGGAAATACTGTGGCAGAAGGTAAATGCCACACACAAAACATCAACCACTTTCCTTCACACTGAGACATCTTTGCCAAAACATTTACATATATATATTTAGGTACCTTCTCTGCCCGGATTTAGCAGCAACCTTAAGGTTTGCTTTTGTTTTCCCCAGCAGATTGCGAAGCCAGAGATGACCATTCAGCCCAACCTCCCTCATACACAGCCCACACATTTGTGCTTCGAGATGGAAAAACTAAGCGGCTGAAGCACGGTCTGAGCACGCACCAGCCAGCCCCAACTGGTCACCAGTTACCAATCCACCTTCCCAAGAGCCTGAACGTTTGCAGGGTAGAGCCGGAGCCCTGCTCCATCCCGGGGAGCAGGAGGAGGAGCAGCAGCACGAGCAGACTCCAGAGATCCTTTACTCAAGCACCGACGCTACATCGCAAGGATATAAACCCTTCACAGAACCTCCACGGAAGGCGGTAGGCAACGGCTTTCCCCCATCCAGCCTGTAGAGCTGCTCCCCAGCACGCTGCAGCCAGGAGCGCACAGAGACGCAGCACCGAGCCCTGGGCACAAGACCCTCGTGGTCCCTCCATCCCTCCCTTGGGCGCCCACGGGCTGCACCCACCCAGAAACAGCGCTGTCGGGTTTTACTTCAACACAAGGAGGAGGGTGACCCGAGCAGCTGCAGTGAAAGGACACAAGAGCAGGGAGACCTGCCTTGCCGTTTCAGCGAGAGCGCTACGTGGGATTAGTAACGTTATACAGAGCCTTTCACCACTTCCCTTTCACTTGTTCATATGTGGTGTAGGTCAGCGATGGCCAAGAAGTTTATTAAGAAGGCATAACTGCTCGGTGGTCGGCGCGAGATGGCGCGGTGCTCTGGGTCCAGCTGCCTGCTGTGCCCCAGCTGCCCCCCCGGGCTCCCAAAAATCAAGGCATGAGGCCGTGCCAGACTGCTACGTGCATGGGGACCTTTCCTGACCACCTCCGTGGGGTGGGAGACCTGGCTCCATGCTAACGAGGTTTCATCAGGGCTCTGGGAGCAAACGTGGGGCTCAATGGTAAAGTCATCAGAGGGGCTTGGTCACCCCCAAGCTCTGGGTGGGAAGTTGAAGGCCGTGTTACAGCAACACAAAAGCTCTCTTGCCTAATTAAACATCAGAGCTGGGGCACTCCTGGGCCCACCTTTGTCAAGAATGGGAACAAACATGAATAAAAAGCCACCGTCCCCCAGGAGTCACCATCCCGCTGAGATCCACGGCCAGGGAACTGCGCCTGTCTGAGGGCAAAGGGCCTCCTGTGCAACCCAACATCGCTTAATGGGCTTTGTATAAGCCCAAGCAGAGCTCTCACCCTCCAAAACAGACTTCCCATTGGGTCAGATGAAACACCAGTCACATTTTGAGTATTTTTTCCTCCCAAGCCAGCTTTCAAAAGTGAGGCATCTAAATCCAGATGTTCACAGCATCCGAGGACCTCACTTCGTCAGAGTTGCTCAGCATCTTTGGAAAAAGGCAAGCTGATTTCAGCTGTGGGCTGAGTTTGGGCTTCGGACCCAGAAGGATGGGCAGCCCATCTTGAAAGCCTTGGCCACGCTGACTTCAGGCCAGGGCAGCTCTCAGCTTTGGCACTCTGTACATCTTCCATACATAGCACTCATGCTGGGATTTCTTGTTCCAGTTGTTCCGTTCAATGTGTTGAGGTGTGTGTGGTCACAAATGGAAATACAGGTATTTTTGAGGACCGCCGTTTGCAGCTCTCACTGACTCTCTCTTTGCTCTGTGTCTGTTATTCATCCATTTTCCTCTGATCCCAAACCACAAAGAGCCAAGTGCTTCCTGGAAAGCGCTCTGTTTGCCTTGAAAGGCTGCACTCCCTGAACCCCCAGATATCCTTGTAACCAGCATATGTTTCTGGCAAAGTATCCCAAAGCAGACTTCCTAGAATTCCTTTACCTGACATAACCCACCCCAGAAGAGCAACTGGGATTGCCATTGCCTGAGGAACAGCGGCCGCAGCTGCGTTTGCACAGAGCTCCAGACGCGTACAGTGATTTTTTTTGGTGCTTAAAGGTATCAATACACACCTTACAGAAACCTTAATTGCGGGCATCTAGGAAACTTGGAAAATCCCACAACACTTTCAGCTGTGCTTTCTGACACCACACACCTCTGGAAAGACTGACCCTCCATCTCGATGGACCACCTCTGCCAATTCGTAGAGAGAACACTAAACACCTGCACAAAATCAGGTCACCGTATCTCATATGAAACTGAGATAGAGTCACTATCTTTTTTAGCCTCCAAGGTTGCCTCCTTGGGCCATCTCCTCTACTAACGAGTGGCCCTGCCCAGCGATGCAGTAACAGCCCTCAATTCATACTAGAGCTACTAAATACCCAGCACAGATCCAGAAGTTGGGGTTTGGGTGCTTTCCAAAGCATCCTCATTTCTGTTAGCCCGCACTACACGAGACAAAGCTGTGTGAGATGAAAGGGATGTTTTGGAGACCCCAGCAGCCCAGGGTTCAGCCCCGCTCCTTCCTCTCATCAACCCCGCAGCGCTTCGGTGTCCGGTGGCTCTTGGGCCACGGCCAACAGATCCCAGCCCAGATGGCTGCTCTGGAGGAGCGGTGGGGGAAAGCAGGGCTGAAAGGACATCTAGTGGCAATCAAAAACCTTCTCAGACAGCCTGGGGACACCTCTATGGCCCTTCAGCCGTCTGCGTTACAAATCAGCTTGGAGCCTGCTCGTTGCACGGCGCTGCTGGGAATGCCCTTCCTCACCTCCGCAAGAAAAGCTTCGACGGTTGCATTTCCATACCCGGGTATGGGAAACCCCCCAAAGCAAAGAAAACGCAGCTGTATTTTGGGAAACCTGCTCAGAGGTTTACCCGGTCATATTAGCCCGTGAACGTGGAACACGCACGCTAAGGGCAAAGAGGACACCTGGCTGCCACCGTGTCTACAGAAGCCGTGTCCATCACACCAGCATGGGAAACTGGATTGCAACACAACCCCGGGAAGATTCCTGCCCAAACCCCTTAACAGACATCAGGAGGTCCTGCCCGACACACCAGGCCATGGGGCTTTCTTGCTCAGTGGTTCTCCCTCCTGCCACCAGCTCTCCAGCGAGCGCAGGACCAGGTAGAGCTGCCATTCCCCAGGTGTTGCGCTCAGGTCCTCAGACCCGACCATCCAACATTCCAGCAGCAAAAAAAACCCACCCCACACACGCACACCATCACCTTCAATGCCTGAAGAGGAGAACTTGCTCCCTCTTGCTGGGTATGAGCACAACTTAATTCAACCATCGGAACAAAGCCAAGATCCCTGGAGGAAGAGCTTTGTCGAGATGCAACATGCATGAGCATTTATTTTCTGAATACTGAGTGACTGGCTGTATTTCTGGTCCCTTTGCTGACCTCTGAAGCACTCAAATCCTCCCAGATTTTCCCCTTATCTTCTGCCCGTGTCTATAATCAGCTCTTTGGGCAGAGACAGCTCTGACGACACACGTGGAGGTCATCCAGCGCAACGGGAGCTACTCTGCTGCGAGCGGGCACGCGGGACCTGGGAAGGAGGAATGACGTGACATGAAGTGACAGGGAGGCAGGCGGCCAAGGCCTGGGAAAATCACCACGCCTGTGTTTTTGTTTTTCTTCCCGCACAACAAAAGAGGTTAGTGAGTTCCTCTTGGATGGGTTTCAGAACCTCCCCCAAGAAAAAAAAGAAGAAAAAAAAAAAAGAAAACAAAACACACAATCCTGCTGGTGTTCACTTAAGGCTGATAATTACAGGAATAATTATGATTTATTCCCGTCATAAATCTTGGAGCAAGAAAAGGGTTTTGAGGTTTGCAAGCTTTGCTGGATGGCAGAAGCAAAACACAGCTCTAATTGCCCTTCTTTGTTGTGTTTAATTAAGGATTCCGAAGCAACTGATCTCTGTGTCTTTTCATGGTTAGAAACCTGCAAGGAAAAGAAAATCTTTCTGCAGAGCCACCAATCGCAGCTTTGTTGGGTTACTAGGCTCTAAGTGTGCTACATCTGAACACTCAGGACTCCCAGAAAAAGCAGCTTATTAAAGGACTTATTAAAGGAAAAAAAAGGCTACAAGAGGCTTCCCCCCCCCTCCCACCCCCCTCTTCCAGTAGGCTTTGGCAATTTCGAGCTCCCTTCTAATCCCGGAAGAAATGCCTTTTGTCTTTATCCCTCAGCATTTTTCCCTCATTACCGCCCATTCCATTGTGTTGCATAAAAATACTTCTCCATTTCTATTACCTTCATAATTGCACCATTTACATTTTTCCTTGGGGTTTACTTCAGCTTCCTCTCTAAGTCTAGAAGACTTATCACTTCTGCAAACACATTTGGAAAAACAAACCAGCCCGGAGCTCCTCAGCTCCCTCCTTGGACCAGTAATCCCCAGTCAAGCCCCACTCCTCCCCAGCAAGAACCAGTTTGCCCAGCGCTACCTCCCAAATTCAAACTGTAAGTGACGGGCAGGGTGTTCCCTTTCCATTTTTGTGCAACAGCTAAAACAGTTCTGCCAGGGAAATCCGGTCCCTCGTTATGGTAATCAGCATCAAATCATCACGCCTGGCTCTGGGCGCTGCCACCAACCCACGAGCTACAGCAGCCGTTAGGCTCAGCCCAGGCTGCCCGGGCTCTGAGAAGCTACGGGATGAAAGAGCAGGGAATTTTTGGGACCGCTTGTGAACCCGAAGGCACTTGGGATGGTCTTTTTGCAGAGTAATTGCACTGGATAAGCGTGGGACGCCTTTGGCTGGGAGCGGGACCACCGCGCGCTGCATCCCCAAAGGGAGCGCCAGGGAGGAAGCAGAGGAGGTTTGGTGTCATCCAGCAGGTAAAGTCCCAACACTTCAACTGTACAGAGCAACGTACTGGGTAAGAACGCCTGGGAACGCTGGTCTAGAACGGAAAAGCGTCAAATACAACTTTAAGAGAAAAAGACGACTTCCTGGGTTTATCACACCTGGGAAACGTTCTTTTAAGTTCAGGAGAAAGAAGGATGGGATGGAGGAGGACAAAGCCAGCACAGTACACAGAAGGGAAAACACAGACGCATTCCTGGTCAGCGCAACCGTATCTGACCTCAGGTGCTCGGCTTAGCCCATAGAGCAGGCATGTCAGGGTCCCAGCCCTAAGCCCCTTACTGGTCCTACTGGCCCCGCAGCAGCACGTGGGCACGGCCACGTGTGCCGAGAAGGGCCATTGCTCGGGGGTTCAGTTGCTTTTATCATCAGAGTCGATGACAGAAGCTGGAAAGCCGCAAGCTCTGAAATCTGGAGTTGAAACCCAAATTGAAAGATGTGGTTTTCTATGGGAAAACCACTCTCCTCCCTGTTTTCCTAGAGTTTCAGCTCCATGCCATCTGCGTCATAATAATCCAAATAGCTGACTGAATGCCAGTTGCTCCGTTTTAAGGGTAATTACAGCGTGCTGTAACCCGCGGGAGAGGTGCACTGGGTGCACAGCTCCAGGGACTGGACAGGGGTCTTGAGATGTACAGTAACTCGCTGTAACGACTCACTGCTCACATTTATTCACACGTATTTATATATACACACAAATATAACATGGAATCGATACTACTCCTTTTCTTCACCCATCCTTGACCTTATCTTTTTTGGATAACACACTCTTTGTAGCAAGTCCCGTTCCCTTTTCTACACGTAATGAGAAGAACGTTGACCTCAGCTAAAGCTTGCAGTGGAAAATAACAAAGGAAATCAAATAGAAATAAAGAATGGCCATAAAGCAAAGACTGGTGGTAAAGCAATCACTTTCCCAATGTTCTGAAAAGCCTCAGGGGAAATTTCAAACCCCCCCCCCCCCTTACTTGCAGCAGGTAGCAGGGTTTCCCAGCAGAGCCTCCGCGCAGGGTTGTCCATCCCATCTGCTGCCGGGTGAGCAGAACTGGCTCCGAGCTGCAGCTTGGTAAAGGTTGACACCGTGTGGCCATTTCCAGCACCTACAAGTCAGGAAAAGGAGTTGGTTTGTTGGTTTTTTTTCTCTTTTTCCGGCCGAGGCTGTGGGGTGGAGTTCATAGCCTAAGAGCTAAATTCCCAGCACCTGGCATGTGATGTGTGGGGCTGAGGTCATTAACAGGTTAATGGAGATAAATACCACCGAACACTGAAAACTATTAAACAACAACAACAAAAAAGTCATGCTGTATTTGTTTCTGAGGAAAAACAAATAAAGAAAAGGAAAAAAAGATGCTTTGAGATAGGAGCCATCTGTATATACATAAGGTGCACAAGACAAGTAATAAGAAAGAAATCCTATGATGTTTCTCTGCGATTTTGCTGCCCCATCGGATCCCCCCCCCTATCCCCCCTCTGTTTGCACAGTGGGGCAGAGGCTCAGAGTCCTGCCCAGCTCTGCTTTGGAGAAGTTTAGCTACACTGACCCCAGAGAAATTATCTCTAATTCCCACCGGAATCAATGGAAACAGGCTCAAGACCTGCAGCGCATTAAACCCGAAGTGAAAGAAAAAACATTACTTTGGGCTTTTATCCAAGAGGGTTAAAAAAAAGGGATGTCTACAGTCTGAAGAAGTACATTCGCTTAATAATTAGCCATTTCACTTATTTTACTATTTATCTGTGAACGCAGAATTTATTGCAATTTAATAGAGGCTTAAATTGGAAAACAGAGCAGCATCCCTGCAGCAGAAGCGCAGCGGAAGCAGATCAGCTAAACCTGTCTCCCCTCATTAGCCAAGTTACTTGTTTCAGAGGTGCTCGTTACTGTGGAAGTGCATACAGCTCCGAGGAGAAAAAAAAAAACCAAAAACCCTCACCTAGGACAACATTTACTTTCCTTTAATCATACTGCTCAACTTTCTAATTCCCTGACTGCTAGAACTAGTACTTTGTATTTATTTAGCATTTTACACCTTCAAGCAGGTCTAAAATATGTATTAGCAGACCTAAAACTTAAAGCCGCCCTAGTAGAAAAATACTCAGTAGCTACAAGGGCCAATATACACCTTGAAAGCTATTCTTGCCACTTAAGTGTGGGTCAGGCTCCAGGGATAAAGCACAGCACCTGCAGTGTCTTCCTGCGAAGTTTATCCTTCTCTCTCTGCCCAGTTCAGCTGTATCGTTAGGTACTGGTCCCAGCAAACCCAGTGCTTCGGACCTGAACGCTGCCTGAGAGTTTTCAAGGACTCTTCCACCTGTAGTTTAACACTATGCTTTTATTTTTCTTTTTATACCCAGAGACATTATTGTAAAGAGAGATGAAAGAGACGACACGCAGCTCTCAGGGTGATGGAGAGCAAGACGGAGTCCCTCACCTCCGCTGTCGCCACTTACACCAACAGGGGATGATTCAGGCTACAATTTAAGATGTTCATACCTGTGTTTTTGTCCCTGAAGAATGGGAAGTTTAAAGCATATATTGCACATATAACATTAAGGTAATGAACTGCAAAGCAGCCCAGTTAAGTAGATAGCCAGGGGCCACTTAAGGCAGTGCAAAATATTTCTCTCAATTCCAGAAAGCAGAGCAGATCTACAAGTTATTTACCATTTGCTTTCAGCTAAGTTTAATTAAATTTGTTTGAAAACCAGTAGGACATCCTTCAAAAAGTGAGTTGGTGCAGGGGAAAAAGAAAAAATGAGGGTTACTTTAAAAAAGAGTCGGGGTGCCATCTCAGCGTGTTTTCACTGAAGCATCTGAATTCAGCAGCCACCAAATGTTTCATTTTGACATTTTCTAAAATTCATATCCTGTTTAAGCCAAACTAAATCTCCTTCTCCTTCCACCCTGCCTGGAGCCCAGTTTTACTGTTTGGCCTCTGAAATCCGTTCCGACCCAGCTCTCCGCAGCCCGGCCAGCCCTGCTTGCCTCCCCACACGCAGCACCCACCGCAGCTGCAACAGCCCCCAGCCCCCAGCCATCACCCTGGAAAAGCTCTTTGTATCCCTTTTTCTCACTCAGAAATCTTTACAATCGTACACAAGGTCACCTAAAAGTTCTGCTGAGATGATTACTATTTTTTTTTTTATTTTTTTTTTTTTTTACTAATACAGTAAAATCCATTAAATCACAGCATAACCCTAGAGGAAAGCACAGGGGGTTTATGTCACTACAGCAGGTTTGGCTTTGCTAAATAAACCCCATTCCCGGGAGCTTTTCCGCAGCCCAGGGAGATGCGAACCCTCGGCAGGGCCGAGTTTGCGGCGCTGCGCCTTGGGGTGTCACCCTCGGCCCTCTCATGGGCAGGGGGACCCGTCCCCCAAAGGGTGCACCCAGGGGGTCAGGGGGGGGGGGCCGAGGCTCTCTCCTCACCTTTTCCACCTGCCCTGCTCTTCTCTTTCCATGCCCAGCTCTTAAGTCTTTTTTGGGGTGAATTCACCTGCTTTTGCTTTTTCATTTTTTTTTATTGAAGAGTCAGCTTCTTCCTCATTGATATAATCTTTTATTATACGTGGCCTCTATTTATACATAATGTGTCCAGCCATCCCTTGCTGTGGAAAGCATCATGGTTTCATACCGACGCCCCTTTACAGAGAGCCAAAAACCCAATTACAGGCAAACCGTTCCTACCTGCCCCGACAGCCTGCAGGTGGATGCATTTCAAAACGACTCTCTGCTTAAAAACATGTGAAGCATCTCGTTTTTCTTTTACCTGCGCGTACTCTGATTGAGAGGGCAAAGCAGTGATGGAGGTGTGAGAGGAAATTCTCATCAAGACCCCCTGGGAACACCGGTGAGCCAGCGTTCCGCTCCCAGATGTACATATACCTGTTCGTATGTACGCACAAGTCGGTGTCATCACCGTTTTTAGCAATTAGCCTTGGCCTTAGCCATGGCCAGAGCCAGGCGTCGCAGGAACACTACAAACAGACCGGCGTATGACCCCAAATACGACAGCTACAGGTATTGCCAAATATTCCCGGCTGCTGTCGCCGCGGCGCTGGCGACAGACGAGACACCTCGGGGGACAGCCGCAACGCTTCGCGCAGGAGCTGCGGGTGCGCACACCTCTTGGCACGTCCCTGTGTGTGATCGCGCACGGGCCTGTGGGCACACGCGTGCACGTACGTGGCGGGGCGCACATAGGTGCGTGCACGTGTCCACACGCGTGTTCGAGCGGGGTTGATCCCCAGCTTTGCCCTCCCGCCCCGAAGCTCTGGGGAAGGAAAGAGGCAATTCTCTTGCGGGTGCAACCCTTGTACGTACAATGCCAGGGAAGGGATTATACCAGGGATTAACATTTTAAACTCCCCTACCAGACCCACTGACTCGAAGATCCTCAGGCCGGTAATCGTGTTACTGTCTCTGGGATTAATGCGTTCCTGAGTTCAGACCCGAATTTAAGGAGAGATCGGTGAGAGCTGCGCCCCAAACACCCCGGGCTGGGGCAGGACTTGCTGCGTTTGGGTTTTTCCTCCTTTTCTTTAGCCGTTCTCTCCGTTTCCCCTGCCCCTGCCTCGGGAGAAGACTCCACGAGCGCTTTTCTTGTCGCCTGCCTCCTCCTAATTCCCGGCAATTTATCCCGTATTAAAACTCCCTTAAGGAAGAATGGCCCAGGACCCAACACCTGCTATGCAAATGGCAGCAAATCCCCCGGGCCCCCGTGGCGGGGCAGTGGGGACCCGCGGGCTGCCGGTGGTCCAGGAGCATCCTCCCCCGGCTGCAAGACTCCATCCCCAGCGCCAGGGCTGGGGGGGACGACACAGGATGACCTCGAGAGTCCCCCTATCCCCCCCCCCAAAAAAAAAAGCTCAGGCTCAATTTCATCCCACCATTACGGAGCTTCAATTCTTTCGGGTTATCTTTATTGCAGTTAAAAGGAAATAAAAGTCAAAGCCACTCCTAAACAGAATTATTTATATGGAGGGTATAAAAGAAAACCTGAGCATCTCAGCATGGAGTTAAGCTTCCCGCTCTGCACGTTGTTGGGGGGGATTTCATCCGTGCGGCAGTCAATGAATTTTGTCCCTTTCTTTTAGGATAAGTGTTCTAGCTTCAATTAACAAAATACGGATCAACAAAAGAGGGGGAATTGTGGGCGGGAGAAGGTGGAGGGGTGGGGGTGGGGGGGGGAAGAGAAGAAAAACCTCTCGCACAATAAGGTGGGGGGAAAAAAGGACTCGTTTCTCCGAGGTGACATCCTAATCTCATTTTTCCCACTTAATGCGGTAGCTGGGAGGCTGGGGAAGGGCCGGGCAGGGAGCGTACCGTGGCAGTGTGACCACACCGGGAGCGTTTGGTCCCTTTTCCTTGGATTATTGGGATTAGGGTTGTTGAAACCTCAGGCAGCCGGTCGCATCCCTGGGCACCTGCTCCCCGGGGGTACCCGGTACCGAAACGGAGGGGGTGGGGGGGTGGCACCGCTGTGCCGGAGACCCGCGGGAGGACCCCTCGCAAACCCCTCCATCTCCATCCCCACGCTTTCTTCCCGTGGCTCTTTACCATGATCATATATTTCCCAGCCCCGAGCGCTTGACTGACACTTGGGCTATTATTCGGGGAGATAGATTGTTTGGCCTGAAGATGCATTGTTTGGGCTCCTCATAAAAGAAACAAGTTAAATGCCGCAGCTACCACACACAAAAATGACTCCTTCTGGCCATAAAACCAGTGGGACAAGGAAGTGGTTGTAGGAGTCAAACATAATTGATGCTCAGAAAGATGTTATAAATAATCTGCGCCGAGTCCTCTCTCATGTGCCTCAAAACCACAGAAAGTGGCGCTTTTTTTTTTTTGGCTTTTTTTTTTTTTTTCCCCTCTTTATCTCCCCTTGAATTCAGGAGCATAATACACCGTGAGCACCAATAATTGATGTATGTTATAATTCTTCATTACCCTATCAGTAGTCTGGGAAAATTGGAAGAAAAGAAAATGCCAGAAAGTTATGGTAAAACTTAAGATGCGACAGAAGTAGCTTTCTTTGCTCATGCTGTGAGTGTTTGAATAAGAAGAATGTCCCTGCACTGTAACAAGCTAAAAGAATGAGGAAGACAAAGGATTTCACGAAAAAGGTTTAGATAGAAGACAAGGCAAGTGAAACTGAAAGGAAGGGAAAAAAACCATTTACAATGGAACAATGCGTGTACTAATCGCTTTGATATATTATACAAACCCAAAGACCCAAAACATTGTGTAATTATTTATAAATGACTTCTCCACTCCTGTGTATAATACCGAAGAAAGAATAAAACTGCAGGCTACTCTCTAAACTATTTCTAAATAGACCTAGCTCAAAAGGAAGCAGAAGTGTTTGAAAAAAAAATAATTAATGGTTGATTTTATGGTTGTCTCATTAAAACATTTTAATTACAACAAACAAAATACATTTGTGCTTGCAGGGAACAATCGTTTACCTACTCGCCCCACCACCACCGCCCCCTTCCAAAAAGAAGGAAAAAGTTACATCACGCGTTTAAAACCCGAAAATAAAACATTCCCACTATTTCCGCAGAGCCCCCAGCAGCGGCTGAGCCCAGGCCGCGGCTCCCGGGCACGCGTGGGGGATTTCAGAGCGGACCCTGTTCCTCCGGGCCAGGAACCCCCCGACTCTCGGGGACCCTCCCTGCGATGTCCCCGTGTTCCCCTCCCACCGGCTGCCCCCGGCAC
>NW_009646744.1:3350686-3354524 GCF_000708025.1 Charadrius vociferus | reverse complement strand
CCCCGGCAGCGCCTGAGCCCCGGCCGCGGCTCCCGGGCACGCGTGGGGGATTTCAGAGCGGACCCGGTTCCTCCGGGCCAGGAACCCCCCGACTCTCGGGGACCCTCCCTGCGATGTCCCCGTGTTCCCCTCCCGCCGGCTGCCCCCGGCACGCGGCCCGAGGCCTCACGCTGCCCACAGGCAGGTACATGAGGCCAAATCCTTTCTAGACGAAGCCCTTCAGCTGCTCCCGAGGTGTTTCCCCCACAGGAGAACCAGCTCCTGCTCTGGAAGGGGTTAAGGCTGCCTCCGTGCCGGCTGAGATCCCCTTCAAATATTGGACTTCCAGGGCTGTGCATTAGTCCTCAGCCAATGTCTGAACCCCTGAACCCTCCGGTGGCCTCGGGCCAGGAGATGTAAGCGGACACCGGCCAGGAGATGGGTCCCAGGGGCACAGCACCATATGTCCATCCCTACGCTGGCCACCTCTGTCCCCAGCCTGGGCTGGACAAGCAGCCACCAGGCTCTGCCCCATGCCCAAGCGAGCACAGGGAGACAAGCTGCCCCATCGAGCCATCTTCTGGGCCTCTATCTGTTTTTAACATCCCTGCTGCATCGACCTGGGCATCCCCCACGATCCTCCCTTCACTCCTCCAAGGCACCGGGTCGAGCTTTCTGCCTCCGAGGTGATGGCTTTGCCACCAGCCACGTCACCTCTCCAAATCCAGCTCAAAGCATCTTCCGCAGACAGCTCTGCCTTCTCGCTCTGGCCGTGCTTTCAGGCAATGAGGACCAAAGAAAGTAGTATTTTCCTGGCTGATACGTTGTTTTGACACTCATCCCAACATGAGTTCAAGCTCTCATGTACTAATGGAACAAAACATAGATTTTGGTGAGTTGTATCAATGTGCACTTTAAACTTTAAAAAAAAAAAAAAAAAAAAAAGTCTAACTTCTCTAACTTCTCTGAGGCATCTTCCAATTGTGGGAGCAGTTCTACTGTGAACCGTTCCTTTCCGTGTTTGGGGAGAAAAGTGACACTAACGCAGCTCTAATGATGGTCATTCTGGTCATTTTTGAAATGTGAGGCTGATTTCTAACACGGAGATTTGTTGGCTTTTACAAGGTACAATGAACACTTCCCAGGGAATGGTATCTTCTCGTGGACCGGCTCTTTCCTCACTGGAAACAGCGCATTGAGGGAGCAGTGCCGAGCACCAACAGCCTTCGCTGCGAGCACTGCCCATACCTTTCCTCCAACAGCTTTTCCTCCCCCTTTATGTATTCATTCCTATTTTTTCTGGAGCCCGGCGGTGAGCGAGACCCAACACCCGACGTCTCAACACGCGGGCGGAGGAGCGAGCTTCGTGCTCACGGTACTCCGCTCCACCAAGCGCTAAATGCGCCGCCTGGAAACGGGCCCTCAACACTTTGCTCTGACTGCGGATGAGCAGTTTGCCATCCCGCGTAGCGAAGGATGGGCCGATCCAGCTGTGCTTTTATGGTTTCCACAGTCAAAAATGCCATCCGAATCTTTTTTTTCTCTCTCTTTTTTTTTTTTTTAAGTGCAGTAAGGTGTCTCAAAGCGAATGGTATTTGCGGCAAGCTTCCTCAGAGCTCAAAATATGAAACTAATAACATCCACGAGTCCATCTGAGCCTAACTGCACTTAAATCGAAGCGAAGAAGCTAATACCAAAGGCTAAAAATCAGACTAAGGCCCTCAGCAAGATGCTGGAAACACACTCCATGGTCCTTGAAATCAAAGGTCCTGTTTCATTTTGGGTTTGTTTTTATTTTTCATTCCCGATCCCAGAAAACTTCAGGAAACTTTAGCAGCTGACTGCCATAGGAGCAGGCCCATAAGGTGTAAGAGCTATTATCTGTGTTGGCTGAATAATTTATCTGCAAAATTAGTAGACTGCCTGCGATAGAACCGGTTGAATTATTCATCGGGAATAAATTATCCAAGATATTTAGCACTTCTTTCTGTTTGCGAAGGCTTCCTGAAACAATTCTGGTTCTGTGAATGCATTCGTTATTCATAAGTACGCGGTGAATAGATTATGCAAACAAATTTCAGCCTATGGGTTGTTTGTGAAACATTCACTTCAGCTCCGGCTATTCATGGCTGTGACTGATCACAGAGACACATGGTGCTCTCTCCCCTCCTTGATTGGAGCACAAACTTTTAAAACAAGAGAATAACAAATGACAAACTGCAAATGATGGATAAGGACTAATGAATAATGCGCTTTCACTGCAAACTTTCAGACAAGCGATCGGTTGTGCCAAAGTCTGCGAAACTCTAGGGAATCATAAACATTTTAATGAATAAACTATTGACTGCTCAAAGACACCTAAACAAAAGGCAATCAAAGTGTTGCAGACAACACCGCAGTTTATATCACTACATACAAAGTGCACATTAACAAAAGTTTAACATTTTTTGCCATATGCTTCCATAACCTTTAAATTTCGGTCCTTTCTGCCTTTCTGCCGCTTTCTGCTGGAAACTCCACTGCCGATCTCTGCCCGCCGACCCGGGCCTCTTATCGTGCCATCACTTAAGGACATGAGTAACTCAGTGAAGTGGAACTACTTAGCGCAGAAAGTCATTTATGTATGCACGGGCCCTAAAAACATCAGCTTGATTGCAGGGCCGGTGATTGAGAGAGCTCAGTCCCTCCCGTGGACCAGCCAGGCCCCGTCGCCTGACCTTACGTGGTTCTACCGCACACCCAAGGTCTCCAGCCCTATAAAGACGTTAAAAAGCAGAAAGCGGGCTGATTCTGCAAGCTCGGCCACTGGAAAACTATTTCTAGCTTGAGACTCGTTAATATTCATCACCCAGGGCTTTTGGGATTGCTCACTTCTGCGCGTGATCTTTTGGGCACAAAGAAGGTTGGTCGTGGCGGTTTGTTGGTGTCGTGGATCACCTCAAAGCGAGGAGGGGGCAAAGCAGAAGGAACACCTCTGACGCAAACTCCTCTCAGGTTCAAGTCAAGAACAGTTGGTAGGAACTTAAAACGCAGAGATAAAGACAGTAACTTACAACTTACACTGTCAATTTTCCCCATTTATCAAAGGCACAGGAGAAAATCACGGGAGGGGGAATGAATCTACATCTAACCCAAGGGGAAAACATGTGAATAAATGTGAGTTTAAGCACAGAAGTCTAAAAATGGCTATTGACGGACGGTGAAACTGAAAACCTTCCAAAGAGGCAAGTACCTGAGCGCTGACAATGGGGCTTCCTTACGGCCCCAAGAGGCAGGATGGATGCAAAAAGCCAGATGTCAGAATTAGGGAGCTTTTTAGCCACTTACAAAACTGCAGCTTCCCAAAGTGTTAAATAGTGATAACCTGAGCACATCACGGGGATTAGCAGCAGCAGCAAGAACGTTACAATAAAAGCAGCACAGTCCTTGGGGTTTATCCAAAGAATTGTATTAATACTTTCACAACCACTGAAGTGTATAAAATAAACGTAATTTGGAATTTTTAACTTTCTGAGCACCTGCAAAACCCTTTTCAAAGTGAAGCGCGCAAAAGCCGAAGTGCCTGTAAGGAGGGGAAAAGACCCACTTTAACTTTTATCGCTTCAGAACATTTTCGCTTTGCCTCCAAAAACCGCAAGGCGCAAAGAAAACCTGAAGAAATCCTCCAGCCGGGGTGGGGGGAAATATATGGCTCATCCTCTGGGAGTCCAAATCACTTTTTCTCCAAATCCCACCGATTTAAACTCACTCCGGACACCCTCCGGCCGGAGCTGCCCGGTGACCCCCTCCACCTCCACGCCGCCCTCCCTGCCCCGCTCCCCGCACACGAGGGGGGGTGGGATGGGGGATGCCCGCCCCC
>NW_009646744.1:3314522-3349305 GCF_000708025.1 Charadrius vociferus | reverse complement strand
CCCCAGTCCCCGTCCCCCGCTTCGCCTCCCGCACGACACGGGGAAAACCGGGAAGAAAAGCGACAGATTTGCTGCCGCAGACGAGGTGAAAAGTCAATTTTACAATTTGTAGCTCTCCGGCGAAGAAAAACGAGCATGAAAATTTGGTTTGAACGCCCTGACAATGCCATGAAAAGGCTTAGGGGACCGATGCGGCCCGGGGCGCAGCGCGGGGCTCAGCGCATCCCTCCTGCCCTGCGCCCGGGGGGGCGGGGGGGGGCCCAGCACCGGCCCCGATGGGACCCCGCGCCCGACGGACAAGCGGAGAGGCTCATGCATTATAGATGCTGACCCCCAGCGCGGCGGTCTTGCTTTAGAGCAGGAGCAGACACGGGGTATTCAGCGACTGGGCCAGATAGCGGTTTAATTTATTCAAGATGTTCATTCATATGAAAATTGTATTTTTGTACATAAAGAGCTTTATTCTATTATTATGCCTCTTATCAAAGTGGGTTCTTTTTTTTTTTTTTAAGAAATTGTACTTTACCCTGTAAATAAAATTTTTAACGTTTTTACTGAATTTCAGCAGCGCCTCTGAAGTTTTGTTTTTGAAGCTCAGGGTTTTTTTTTCGCTCCTCAGAAGGAGCCTGGGGTGGAAGGGACGTGTTCGCCCCAAGGCAACAGGCAGCACGGGCCAAGCCATCCTTTCTCATGCCACGCCGGCCACAGACACGTGCGGCGACCTGCAAACATCAGCTGGCCCCCAAGTCTGACAGAGAAGGGATTACAGACCAGTTCAGGGTACGCGGGCAGAGAGCAGCAGCCGAGCGGTGCCGCCAGCGGTGTTGGTGTTCAGGGCTGTCCTTGCCATGGTTTGTAAGGGGAGCTGGAAGGTGGTTGGGGGATTTGGGGTGCTGAGAGGATGCTGGACCCCAGAACAGGGTATGGATCACAGCTTGGCTTAAACCTGCAGCGTCAGGAGAACCTGGCTGGCACGAGCTGTCCCCTTTCCCGAAGTCGCGCCGTGGGATGGGGGCTCTGCCCGCTCACTCCCACGCAGGGCGAGGGGAGAGGGTGGCCGGAGGCGCATGACATGGGCTTGGCACCAGCCTTGGCACGGCTGTGGCTCTCAGCTAGAGACTGGGGGTGTCACAAGGGGCCCTCACCTCCATGAAATCTGCTCCACTGTTGGGGAACCCCAATCTTTCCTTTCTCCTTCATTTGTGTGCGATGCGGGAGCACTCTGACCCCCAAATCCTACCTTGCTGAGGGGCTTCTACTCTTCATGTGTTCGTCCTCCCCCTCTTCAGCATTGCTCAACACTCCTGTATCGCACTGCGCACACAGATATCCTTAAAAGCGTCAGTTTTGACCTCTTTGGTCTGTTTTATGGGGAGAATGAGGCAGCTCAGCCATGTCTCTCCAGCCATTTCCAAAACATTGGTGAATCAGAGCTGTATGGGCAGTTAATGGGGTGTTTGTGGGGCAGGGAGGCGGATTCTTGTATATGTAGTGTTGTACAAGCCCAAATAAGTCAGTTCCTACACATCTCAGGTGGGACAGCCCAGGGTTAGCGGAACAAATTGGCTTTCATTTTTTTATGCCTCAGTTTCCCATCTGTAAAACTGGGGTACCACCATCCCCTCACACCATCAGTGAATTTAATGATTTCATTAAGCAGAGCTTTCAGAGCACTCAGATGCTCCAGACTGCTGCAAAAGACCCAGAAGAATTTCAGTCTTCGGGACATGGTCATACACTGTGCAGGGAAAAAGGCAGAGGGCAAACACTGAAAGCATCGGGCAAAACACTGAGAAGCTGTTCATCATGCAAGCAAAATCTGTGCCTGAAAGTCAACCCTCCGATGTAATGAAGAAAGTGGAGATATGATCAAAAATCTAACATGGGGTCATATAATTGCCACAAAAATTAGAAGGAGAGGAGCTAAATTAAGATTCCACAGGCACTTCAGTGTCAGCATTTCCTCCTTTTTGAGTGCCCGACTCTGTAATCTTTATATTTCTTTAATGTAGTTTTTGTCTTCTTCTCTATGCACACACACACACACACATCCATCTCTGTTTCTCAGTAAGTATAAATGCTGAAAAGGAAATGTTATTGCTTGGAAATCCTAATAGCGGCATAATACTTCTATTAATTAAAGGCACCATCGACCAGTATAGGCCAGTTCTTTAATGATGTCCTGTTAAATAAAAGAGATTTGTGAAATCTAATTCTGGCAGTAACAGGTCTTGATCTGTGACGCAGTGAAGCTTTGCTTGCACCTGCCCTTGAAAGCCAGGAGGTTTTGTATGGAGTAGCCTCCAGGGGCTGAAATTTAGTACAGTCCATGGAGACGGAAGGTCATCTAAAGTCACTGGGTCCCAAGACACTGGACTTCAATCTCAAAGAAAAAAAAAAAAAAAAACCTCCGCAAAACTTCAAAATATCCTCTATTCTTTTGTGTTTTCTTAGCTGCGAGCAGAGATCTGGGGACATTATGCAGTATATAAAGACCATACATCTACCAGGACTCAGTGTATGATGTTAGTGTTCCTAATGGGCAACGAAAGCTGCAAACTGCGTGAGGATACAATTAGATTCATACATTAACATGAGTCAGAGAACAGTTTTTCCCTCGAGCAGTGATAGGTTCAGACATAGTTGAACAAATCTGCCGCCGGGACAGATGGAATGCCTATATTCAGAGGCTGCAGGACTAACCTGCACCCCCGTTTACAACAACGGGGTTTGTATTTATTTTTATCAAAGGAATAGTTTGGGGAATTGACAGGGAGCTGGAACAGGCTTCCCCGATTGCGAGCAGGCGGCTTTTTTAAATCGCACTAAAATCATCCCCTCGCACCAGTACAGGGGGGGGGAAATAGATGAATTAAACTGAGGAAATTGTTGGCAAATTCTTCGGAAATACCAGATAGTTACTTGGTAAAAAATGGCCATAAACAGGCACCAATCTCAGTCCCACTGAAACCAGTGGCAAGACCATTACTGACCTCAGAAATAAGTGGAAGAGCTTGATTTTGAATCTTGGCACCACGTTACATATATGTATATGCATTTTTTCGTAGGTCTGCTGGTGGGTGTTGGTAAGCCTTTATCCTTGCTGGATCCAAACAACCTCCTCGGGGGCATGCAAGCATTAGGGACCCTCTGCCAGGAGGTTCTGAGAGTCCTTAATTCCCTTTTAGTTAGGAGAGAAAGTCTGAGATGGCCCCAAAGATACGGCATCCCTGCTAGCTGGGCAATGTGCTTCTAGCACAGGCTTCCTCAAAGCACAGCCGAGATTATCCCACTTTCTCTCTGCTGAGATTTGCTGTGGGGAAACACTCCACTACCGACTATAAGATGCTCGTGTGCTCTGGTGACAGAACCCACAGCAGCCTCATAGCACTGGAGCTGCTGTGTTCCAGCCTTTCCCAACTGATCCGAAGCTCTAGAGAGTCTTTGTGAATTACCTGTGCTCAAAAAAAAAAAAAAAAAAAAAGTGAGTAAATAGCTGGAAATCCAAAATTCTGTAGAGGTTTTCAATAATGAGTATTTTCTGTGATTTCCATGCCATGTGGCGCCCTACTTACTGTCGGCTCTGCTGGGGCGAGGTTTGAACAATGCTGGGGGTTTAGTTATTAACAAGAGCATCCTCAGAAGGATTTTCATCATTGGGTGTCAATCTGTTGTAGATTTTGATTTTACTCTGTACACGATCTGTAAAATACAGTCTGCACTACTACCTGTGAGCACATGAAACTTAATACTATAATTATAGATCTCTGGGGCTCAAATGCACCATTAAGACTGATTTGTATAGTAAGTAGAGATTATCAGAACAGAAGCAGGTGAGAACTAATTTTCAGGAGCTTTTTTTTTTTATTGGTGGCGTGTGCAATTAAAAGAAATCATCTGGAGGAGCAGAGCTGCTAAGGACCGAGCAGATTTACTGGCCGTACTGTACGTGAGCACTGCAAAGCGGAAGATACCGAAATACTGCATAAAATACTTTCAGCTGATACTTTGCTGAACATTCATAGTCTTCAAGGGACATTACTGAAGCATTTGTTCATCCACATTAACAGACTTAGCAAATTAACAAATTAAGCGACTTGTTAAAACCAGTTTTATGCCCAGTAGCCGGGTAACAGCGCCCACCATCAACTAATCCCTTTTCTCTCTTCCTCCTCCACCAAAAGGCATAACGGTCAATATGAAAAAATACTGAAGATGTCACAAGTGTCACAGAGCCATGGTGGAGTACCAGATCCTTTTAAAAGGCCCGTGGGCCCCAGCCCTGGTATTAGTCACCGGGGCAGTGGGGAGCGAAAGGCTGAGCTGAGGGGGTGAGATAGCTGTGCCCCCTGGAAATAGGGTTCCCCCTCCTTCTCGGGTCGCTGTCCTCTCAGGAGAGATGGCAAACAGCTCACGTGAGGCATTGCCGCCACCGGATCAAGGCTCCTCACACCGAGCAACACTCCTCTATTATCATTATTATTATTATTATTATTATTATTATTATTATTATTATTATTATTCTTATGTCTCAGCTGTCAATCTTCCAGTTTAAGATGCACTAGACAAGAATGAATAGACTCTTCCCAATGGATAATGCTCTTCTCTGTCGGCGTGGAAATGCTGATGGCACAGCACTCGTTGTTATTCAGGTCTCCCACTTTTGCCTCTATTTGACTGTCTCTGCAGCAGCATCTGTTAGTACCTCCCATCTCGCTGTTCGAAAATCTTATGAAACGCTGATGGTTCAAAAAGAAAAAAGAAATATCACATTAAAGAGGCCGGGACAGAGATGGCAACCTCCTCTGTGCCGTGCGCATCACTCCGCAGCTACAAGAAACGGTTCTCCCTCGGCTCCTACCCCATTTGTTTGACTCGTTGACTGTCAGTAGGGCTTTGGCAAGGGACAGCAGGACGCAGCACGCAGCATACTTCTGCACAGAGGAAAAACTTGCTGAAGTAAGTCTTTTAGAGAAGAGATTAGCTTTATTCTTTGAGTAATGGTGAATAAGGGTCCACAGACATGGTCTGGCGTGCACCGTGCCGATGGAATCATCAACGCTGAGTTCAGAAAGTGGGTTTTCTAATGGTGTAACTGGAAAGAAAATGGTTAGAGTGCCTCACTAACATCCCTGCTCTGAGCTCATTCATTTAGCTGCACTACTCAGCCCCCTGCTCCCTTGCTTTCCACCCAGGAGATTCGCTGTGCTTCAGGGAAAGCCCAGCCTGTGTCAGTGCACGGGCTCTTCTCCACTCTCGCTTCATGTCTGTGAGACGTGCTTAATTACAAACTGAAGCGTGTGAAGAGGCTGATGCCTCTATTTCCCAAACAGGGATTTGGCAAAGTCCTCAGGACTTCACTGTGTCTTTCTTGGATTATTACATTCTGCACATTCCAGAGTAATCTTTTTTTTTTTTTTTTTTTTTTTTAACCTGAAGATTTCGCAAAATTGCCTTCTAGGAAAGTATTTTAAGGTGTCTAGTAGCAGTCCAAGGCGATTACGGACCATAATGGTTTGTTGCACAAATAACGGATTAAGTTCCATCTGTAGGAGTTAATTGGACTTATTTCTACAAACAAACAACCTGTTCTGCTCCTCTCTGTATGGCAGATGTCAGCAATCTTTATAAAATCATACCCCACACGTACCTCCAGCAGGACGGTCTACAGCAGCATGTGGCATCTGTAGCCCAGTGCAACCCTGGCAGGTCATCGCGCTTCTCCAACTTGTAGGTTTCCACTGAGATGAAAAGCATGAAGAACCACAACATCTGCAAATATGAAAGATGAACATACTAAATACCATACCTAAAATGGCATTAGTCCACTTCTGAAGGTGGTAGGAGAGGGCACATATAGCCCAAGGGACACCTTGGACCCAGTAGTTTGTCCCTGTCCCTACCACGGGGGACCAAGAGATTAAAACCAAGAGATGAACAGTTCAGTTTAGACAACTGAGGCCAAACGGGGAAGGCAAGTGTTAAAAAGCAAAGGGAGGAAGACGAAATTCCCAGTGTGGTCATATGCACATTGGCTTCCCCATGGGAAATGGGGGGACCTTGAAGATAGTGTACTGAAGAAGAGTCTCAAAGGCAAGATCAGAAAGAATGAAGATCACTAGTGGCAGGTAAAACTTGAACAAACTGCACTAAACAGTCCTTTCCCACCTAAATTTCTCCTTGAAAATGTTCACTTTTCAGAAAGCAGATGTCCTCCTCGGCAGGGCTGCTCTCCTGGTGGTAGAACGGCACATGGCCTTGGCACGGTAAAGGGCAACCCTCTAAATCTTAACACGGACCAGAAAAAGCTTCTCTTCTTCCCCTTTGATTTTCCAGTTTGGTCTCTGGGGTTCACTGGAAGCAGGCAATGTTTATAGATTATTTTGCCCAGAACCTAGAAAAGCTAGAGACCATACCAGTAAAGACCAGCAACTATAGGCAGCTGAGTCAATCTCTTCCTCCAAAGCCCAAGTAACTTGATTTACTCTTTTTTTTTCTTTTTTTTTTACTTGGCTACCCTAAATATAAATGCACATTTTTTTTTTTCTCTTAATTCACTGGCAGTATTGAAGCCGAAGGGATTTAACTCCTGAGATAAAAGAATATGACTTCTTTTTTTTTTTTTTTTCTATTTGAGTACCATCTCTCCTGCGCTGAGTCTTTTGTAATCTGAAAGGAAAACCTTCCCTGTCACAACACCAGTAATGGATATTGCTCTCTCAATTACCCCTTGCTTCGCCAGGAGAGCAACTGATGCGCATCGTGTTTATCCAGCTCGCTGAAGTGCTTTCATTATCTAAGAAAAGAGGTTAATTAGTATTTAATCAATCTTTTCACAGGGTACAGTTTCCTCCTCTCCTATTTGCAATCCAAAAAGATGTCAGCTTCCAAAGCCATAATGCCCTCTTGATAAATCAAGTGGCAGCTAATGAGGTCTGTGGTCCCAGGGAAGGAGGGTCCGGGCTACCTGACCCATCCTGGCTGTCACCGGAGCGGCTGTCACCTGTGCCGCACTCCCGGAAAGCACTTGTTGGGATGCCGGGAGATGCACGGAGCCATATGGGATGCGGGGAAGGGAATTGTCAGCCGAGGGAAGGTGGTGGCGGCTGTGCACACCCCAGGTTGGGGTGTGAGTGTGTGCGTGTGTCCCGTGCATGCTTCGCGCTAACCGAGCTCGAGCTCGGAGGAGCCACGGGGTAAATCTCGCAGAAACTCTACCCTCCGGAAAGAAACAGATGGGATTTCTTTCTTTGGTGTTTTTTCTTTTTTCTTTGGGTTTTTTTTTTTTTCATTGTTGTTGTTTTTTTAAAGTGTATTTGAAGATAACTTGGGAGCCATTCCTGCACCTGTATGGGGCTGAACTTCCGAGGTGAATAAGAGACACGAACGATGCGTGGTGCCAGAAGTTATGGATAATAAAAGCATTAGGCCGTTTCAAAGAAACATATGTAGAAAGATGGAGTTTCCTTCATTAGGCAGTAGGCGACTTTTTGTTCTTCCCCAAAAAATGCCAGGAGCAAAACCGAACCTCTCTCTCTCTCTCTCTCTCTCACCGTTTCCACTACATTAGTCCTGCCGGCGGCAGCTCTGCACAGCTGCACCAAAGCTAAACTGTGGCCGAGACAAACACCCAGCAAAGCGAAGGCAACTTAGTTTTGGCCACACTCAGAGAGGATCTGAGGTGAGATACTGGTCCAGGACAGCTGTTCCAGCCACCCAACCTTCCCATCTTAAAAACGGCTCAGCACCACTTGTAATAGTATTTTTTTCTGAGATATTTAAGCAGAGAAAGTGGCCCGTGCATCCATATGCTCAACCTCTTTTGGCTACTGGGCTATTCTCTCTGTAGCCGCTGCTGCTGACAATGAGGGGCTGAGCCACATGCCCTGTGGTAGCCACACTCTGGATTTCTTTCCCTGACTTTGGGAAATTCATTGTCTTTAGCATCGTCTGTAGGTTCAAAGTCCGCTTTCACTCCGCAGGGCGCCCTTTCTAGGTTCATAAAGCTACGTTCAGAAATCTTTGGGCAGACCCAAAGCTGACAAAAGTGTCATTAAATAATGCTGCCAATGAATGAAGCTACCAAAGAAGACATAGTCCAGTTTGCATCTCAGTTACAAGAAGAAAGTGCAATGACAGAGTGAGTAATTGGCTAATTGTCTATACGAGCTCTATTTTAACAGTGCAGTCGTGCGATCGCACCATCTGGGGGGAGCTCGGGGAGGGAGCCCCAGCACACACAAAGCCAGCGTGCATTTCCCAACACACAGGCCAGGCAACTGCCTCCTTCCCAGGCGGACAGTGGGAGCGGCAGCCCCCCGAACCCCCCAAAATACGAGCTGAGATGCTGAACCTCTGCTGACGGTGAAAAGCGGGGGTTTTGCCGACCGATTGCTGCATTTTTGGGAGTGCACGCTGAAGCCCACCTGAGTTGCAGAGAATAGTGAGCCAAGTGGCAGCGAACGGTGATGTCTGCCTGATCGCACGGCTGCTAATGAGCACAATTAAATGGGAGATGTCGGATAGGTGGTAGGTGCAAGGAGCCGGCATCCCTGGCCCAGGCTGGTGGGAGGCGAGGAGGGTGCTGGCGGCTGCATTCGAGGAGCTCGGCGCACGGGTGCGCTTTCTGGGACGTTCAGAAATGATGGCATTTCCCCCTCCTCGTCTTGAAAAAGCTGAATTACTGCCTTTGAGTCCCCATCTATTTTCCTCCAAAGTTACCATGAAGCAAAAAAGTATAAATCACACTTTTAAGTGGGCCTGGCACTCGGCTCACAAGAAGAGGGAAGAAAAAAAAAAAAAAAAAGAGGTAGTGCCATAATGTAAAATAGTTAAAAGCTTATTAGAGCCGTTCAGGGCAGTATGATTTCCACTTTGTTTCAGAACACCCCAAGCCCATCCTTTCATGCTATTGTGAAGGCAGCAATTCAAATCTCCCTTTGTCAGTATGAATGGCCCCTCTTAAAGCTCTTTTATGCCAACATATTCCCTACAGGCATATGCCCTTTAGCTCTATTACTGATTTACCCAAGTATTCAGCCCATACCTTCTGCTTTTCTTTTTCACTTACTGAAGTTCCACATGACACGAGCTGCAGCCTCCGCTTTGGTGCCTGCCCCACACCCCGGCCCCAGCCGGGATGCTGCTGTCTCTGCCGCTATCTATCTCACCAGGAAAAGCCTCAAACCCCCCAAAAAACCCCAACCCCCCAAAAATCCCAACAAAAAACTAACAGAGGAGACTTTTCAAATGATTGATTTTTTTCTCTCCCCCCCCCCCTTCTTTCCCTCCCCTTTCTTTCCATCCCTACATTTGTTAGCGCAAACAAACGAGGAAGAGTATATACCTACACACCACACACACCTCCCCCCCCTCGGCCATAGGGGAAAGAGGCTTTGAGGGGGGAAAAAAAAATGCGAGTGTAAAAAACGCAAGTGGGCCTATTACC
Organism: Charadrius vociferus; assembly: GCF_000708025.1. Taxonomy (NCBI): domain Eukaryota; kingdom Metazoa; phylum Chordata; class Aves; order Charadriiformes; family Charadriidae; genus Charadrius; species Charadrius vociferus. The sequence goes on along the minus strand of NW_009646744.1, from coordinate 3,339,857 downwards.
TCTACTTACCCTAATTAGACTTGCTTTGAAGGGCTATTCAGGGGGTTTTGAAAGGCTGTCCTCTCCCTGCATCTCATTGTGCAATGTTTGCGGAGACATTTGCATCTGTTTGTGCTTCTGAAAATAGCAATGGATGCTTTTCAAGAAAGCAAAGCCACCTCCGAGCCCCTCCGCGCCGAGCCGAGGGCCGCGGCAGTCGCGATATGCGGGGCCGGAGCCGGGCGGGGGGACACCCCGGTTTCAGGGGTTTCAGGGTTCTCCTCCACCGGTCCCTATTTAAACAATTCCCTTTAACAATGCAATTTTAGGCATAAAATCTGCTAACTAGATTAAATCCAGATGACACAGGACGCAGAAATTGGGGGGGGGGGGGGTTGAAAAAAAATGAAATCAAGGCTAAAGTAAATGGTAGGCACCCTAACAGGATAGAAAGTGTGAAATCCATGCAGAGCTAGAGAGAATAGCTGGCAGAGCAGCCCGGGCTTTCATACGCATATGGCCTTGACCATTTGACTCTGGTCCCATTGAGGTGATCAGCTGGAGACGTGAAGGGGCATCTCTGGCAACACACACGTCCCGCTCGCTCCTTGAAGAAAGCCCACGAAATAAAGCTGCGTAAAGGTGATTGATAGTAAACATTTTGTAATTTGGAGGGATTAAACTTGCGGGATGATCTTGATCAGGTTCTCAAGGCATTGCCAGAATGCAATTACATTAGAATAGCCGCTGCTGGATGGCTGCTGGCAAAGCCACAATATCCGCCAAAGAAAGGGGGTGTGAATGGGACAAAAGGGTTAATTTGAATACGTGCTGAAAAGACTGGAGGTGGACAAGGAGCTCTGCAAGGACTTCATCAGGAGCCATGGGCAGAAGGAGACGGTTTTGCAAATACAGAGGGCGAGCGAAGAGGATGTTTGTAAAGCACACTTGGAGAGAGGGGGGGGGAAGGGGAAAAAAAAAAAAAAAAGCCTCACAAAGCTCAAACTGCTTCTTTCTTACATTGCCCGTGGCTACGCACACAGAGCCGCACTTTGGATGGATTAATCACAGGGAAAGACAATGGGATAAAAGTCGTCTTCTTCTCCTCCGTCTGTCCTGGGCCACAAAGGGGCTGCGCTGCCCTTTCCCCACCGGTGCATGGGGAGCGCTGGCTTCTGGCCTGGCCATGGACCCAGCCCGGCCGCGGTGGGCCACCACATCTCTTCCCTTGGTAGTGACCTGCACGTTTGGAAGCCCCATGGGCTTTTTATGAGGAAGACCCGATTAAGGTTATTCTATCAGCAGGTTGAAGATTTTATCAGATTACTCCTCCAAAAATGCTTAGCAGGAATTAAGCATGCAAATCCACTCGGCCACTCTGGGGACAATACGCTCCCCCATGCTGCTGAAATTCTCCTGCTAGCTCAGGCACCCATGACATGGGCTTTTCCGCTCATCTTTTTAACCTTTAAACACACACTGGCATCTGGAAAATGCTCTCATGCGTGGGCCAGGCTTGGATGCACTGGGTGGGCTGGGAGGGGGCACGTCCCACCTCTCCAAGGTGATGGGGAAGATGTTGCGCTGTCACCTCCTCCCCATCCCTGCCCCGGTTGGTACCATAGCTGCCCCCACCCCACTGCACCACCTATTTAAAGAGGGAGGATGTGTCCTGTGCCCTCCCAGAGGCGCCGCAAAGTGCAGGACTTGAGCCCGAAAGCAAACAGCAAGGCCTGAAGTCAAGTGAGGATGAAGGACACAGGTGGGGGAAGCCCAGGTTGCAAGAGAAAGAGATGGCAACACGATGTCATCGCTGCCCGCTTGTGATTTATGGCAGATCTCACGTTTTTGGGGGCTCTCGGGGCAGTGGCCAGAGGCTGTATGAAGATGTCGCTGTCTCGGTTCGGCAGAAAGCAGCAGCTGGACACGGGTTTGGGGCCAGGCAGGGTGGTGACCCTCAACACCCCACATCACCCCAAAGTTCCCGGGTGGGCGAACATGACTGTTTGCCCAAGCATCCCTCCTCGCAGGGAGCCGCTGGTTGGGACAAGGTGGCCTCTCTTGGGCGTTAAGAACTGTTCAAAGCAAGGCACTGCTGTGCATGGCAACTGTAGTGACGCCGCTCGCTTACAGACCCCTGCCCCATCCTACCTGCCCCCACTGCCACCCCCTGCCCCAGCGATGGTGCCAGTCCCAGCTATGGTGCCAGCCCCAGGGACAGTGCCAGCCCCGGGGACAGTGCCAGTCCGTCTGACCCACGCGTGGGTGACTGCACACCCTGGGGGGGACAGGTCGGGGGCTTGGCACCCTCCACCATGCGGGGGCTCGGGCTGCTCCAGCCCCTTTTAGACATTTGAAACTCCGAATGAAGTTTCAGCATTTTCTGCAGAGACGCAAGTGGGGTTTAGCCCTGCTTTTTTCCTTTGGGACATACGGATACAGCGTATAATCTCCGTGCTGTGTCTCTGCCACCACATCCATCAAGCACTCCCCGAAAGCAAAACCAGCCTATTTTCTTTTTATAGTTAGAAATGCAGAACCCAGAGGGAAACCCACTTTCCATCACCCCCCCGGCAGCTTCCTCAGCTCCACCTAAAGCCCGCAGAGCCCCTGCAGCAGCAGAAGCCCGAGGAGCTCCAGAAACCCCCCAGCAGCGAGTTTTCCCGGGTGGCTTTGCCCGGGAGCGCGTGTGCCTGCGCTTTCTCCCCGCCTGCCCCTCAATGCCAGTTTGGGGAGGGTTTTTTTTTTTGGTTTTTTTTGGTTTTTTTTTTTTCCACTGGGTTTTTGTTTCCTTTGAGAACACCCCGTGTTTGTGTTGCTCTTTCTCCGCGGCACAATGCGCCTCTCCATTTCCTCGGCCGGGGGCTCGCGCGAGCGTCAGATCTCGGCGGAGCGAAGTCGCAGGGGTCGCGGGTCACCCGAGGGCATCGGGGACAGACAAAGTCTCTTCAGCCGCTAATGTAAGCCGGGGTAACCGCGCGCTGAAAGCGCATCCACTTGAGACTATCTACAAGGCACTCAGCCCTCTCCGAGGGCTTATAATGTTGACTCTCCTGTCATTCGATCCAACTTTACTATAAGCCCCGGAGGTATGGGGGGCTTAGAGACATTCATTCAGAAAAATAAATCCCCCTGCTACCATTCTCTTCATGAAGATAAATATACCACAAACAGAACAAGGAAAGAGGCTGAACTCCTGATCTCTGCTCCAGCCGCTTGAAAATTGCCATTAAAAAAACCAACTCCTTTATTATTTACCCTTTAAAAAAAAAAAAACAACAAAAAAAACCCCAATCCACAGTTTATAAGACTCCAAAGCAGTTATTGGTATATTTTACCAGCGAAACTTGCTTGCAGCTCAACGTCACTTCTAGTCCCCTCAAAAGAGAACATTTTGCAAAGAAAATGGGGTTTGTTTGTATTTGAACTCGTCGTTTCTTGTGGCATTACAACCGGAGCTGCTCCAGCCTGGGGAACATTTGCATTCCTTGCTGGGGGGGGGTGGGGGTGTCATTTCTCAGCTCCAAAGTGTTGTTCTTTGCATTGGGATGAAGCCCGGGAAGCCTGCTGGGCCAGCAGGACCGCAGCGTGGCCAGGGCCGTACAGACACTGGGGAAGCTGGAACACCAGTTCTCAGCCTGGAAAGACTTTCCCAGCACCCCAGCACGTGGTCGCAGATGTCTCAAACTGCTTCATGACCTCTTTTGCTTCTGTTATTCTGGCCCAAAGCTGTATCAAGCTGCAGTGAGGGTCTGGTGCACAGTCTTCAAGGGATGGATGTATTCGGCTGGTACTCAGCCAGGAGGAAAACCGTCTACCTAAGGGTTGTGCCTCCATCTCCCAGCTGGAAGTCTACCTCCTTTCCCCATCCCTTCTCTTACATCAAATCTTGCTGAAATACCCCTGAGCACCTGGCTGTGCTCATAGAGCTTTTGGTGGTTGTGGATCTTTGCAGATTTATGGATTTTTGCTGAGAAAGGTACCTTGGAGTCCCCTGGGAGTGCAAAAAAAACCCCAGCAGCTCCCTCTGAGTCCTTGGTCATAAGTTCATCCAACTTGGGATGTTCCCAGCAGATACGTGTCCCCGTGAGCTGGCTTCTCCAACATGCTGACTACCGGGGCGAAGGAGTCCTGTGGGCAGAGCTCACTGCTTAATCCCAGTGAGCACAAGTTAGAGCTGCCCATGAGCTGCTCCAAATGTCAGTGAACCTGGGAAGGGGAACGTGTGGAAGGTCTCCAGCAGAGGCAAAGCACAGCAGGGTCTCAGCTAACAGATCTGGGCTGGCGTCAGCATTTCTTCTGCCACTCCTGTGTGGTTGGCTTGCTCCAAAAATCACCCAAACCATTGATGTTTAGGAGAATTTTACCTTCCTCTGTAGGAAGGTGGATGAAGAGGTGAGTTTTAGACCATCAAGTTTTGCCTCGGTCAGGTACTAAAGCTTTAGTGGCACCTTCAAAGCGAAGCCTGAGAGCATCAGCAGGCTTTGAAATGCAGCAAATTCTTTCTCCTTAAGTTAAGAAAAATAGCCTGGTGAGTGTGGGTGCTCTTGCAAAGAGATTTCCCTCTTCTACCTCTACCCATTCATTTTCTGTCACCCTTGCTGGCACGGTGGGGACAGTAAGTCACTGCCACTGGGAAGGGTTCAGGGGAGAAGGGGACCAGGCTCTGCGGCATCACGTGCGTGCGCAGTGAGGCGCTCAGATCTCAAGGGGGAAAACATGCACAAAGGGGGAAAGTTGTTGCCTTGGGGAGGGAAAAGGCTGAACCGATCAAACTGCTGATCTAAAAGAGGAATAATGGGATTTTGTGGGATTCACATTGATGTTCAGAGGAGAGGAGCCTCTGGTTGCCTTTTTTCTTTCAAGCCACTGAACAAGAATTTTAAAGCCCCTTTAAAACCTGCCTTGGCTGAGCTAATTATTATCACAGGAGTTATTAGACAAAAGCTCAATGGCTTTTCCAGTGGCCCTTCAACAGTTTCTGGGCTGCCTCGACAACAAGAACTTGTTGTGGCTTTTTTTTTTTTTTTTTGATTGCCTTATTCTTCTAAAAGTTTTCAACTGCTGATCTTTAATTTAACCCTCAGAGGAAACACAGGCAGCTGAGATGGGTGCCCATCGCCCCATGGCCTGCAGCATCGCTGTTGCCCATCTGCACCGCTGGCCGGCACACAGCTGTTTTCTTTTCTGAAGTCCACCGGAGGAAAAATAAATGTCACAACAGGGTATCCAGTTTGTGAGTAGTGAGACAGAGACCTACGGGAAGCAGCAGCCAGCCTGCGCCTGGCCAAGGCTATCCAATGACTTATTCAAGGAAGCCATTCACACCTTCTCCCCAAGGAGAGGGCTGCCCTGGGAAGCAACCGGCCCCAGCACAGAGATGCGCTTATGGTCCTTCTGTCTGAGCAGGTCACCGGAGTGCTCCCGGGACACAGCCGGGACCGCAAAGCCCCGGTCCTGCAGCCTTTGTTCCCCAGCAACACTTTCCAGAACTTCCCAGTTTGCTGAACTGTCTTCTCCCCTGCTCTTCCACAGGAGAGGTAATAATTCCATGGGTTTTAACCAGGGGGTACCCAAGGAAAAGCAAAAAGTAGTAAGCAAAGCAATAAGTAATAAACAAAAAAGCGAAGACAGCAAGAAGACTGTTGGAGGTGGGTGTTTCTCCAAAAACTCCCCAGCACCAGGTGGGACCTGGGACCTCATTCAGCCCCTCTGAGACTGATAAACCTTCAGTATTCCCCAGGTGGGAGCATTTCCCCACTCCCAAGCAGAATGGCAGGGCATGGAACGTGGAAACCAGCTACTAGTGCAGCTGTTCCCCGTCTCTACCCAGCCCGGGGGCTGCGTGGCTGCGGGGTGCGCATGTGGACCCCACGATCAGTGAAAGCGCCGTGTCCCGTGCCTCCATCTCAGCTGGCAAAGGTGCAAGCCTACTGCCCTTTTCACTTCTTTTTAGGAAACCTCTGCTAAAAAGAAGCTTCTGATAGTGTAAGCAAGCTGGGGATTGATGGTGGCGGTGGCTGGAAGCTGTCCTACAGCAGAAAGGGGAACTGCCAGCTCAGTCCCGCAGGTCTCAAGCCCACAGACGGGTCCTCACGCAACTCCCAGCAGTAGCACTAAATCGCTGCGGTGATGCCTTTCGCGTTGTTTTGAGAGGGTCCTTCAAGACAAATGGCCTTTTTTTTCCTCCGTCACTGAACATCTAAACAAAACCCTTCCGAGGACTTGGGGAGAGAGACGCCTGATGGACAGCCAGGAAATGGGAACCATCCATCAAGCGCTGACGGCCGCGGCGCTGGCACCCGGGCTCGGGTTTCGGGACAGAGCCTGGTAACGAAGCACCTCTCATTTGTGTGTCTGAAGAGCTGCCGGACAGTGTGCTGCCTGCGTGGGCAGCTCCCTGCCTTCCTCTGCAGTGGGCGACCATAAAGTTTGCAGCCATCGCAGCACCCACCCCTGGATGGTGCCCATCCCCTGGGGGCAGTCGGTGCAGGCACCGGCTGGGTGAGAGAAGGATGCTTGAGGCTTTCTCCATCACTTGAGTTTCCATCTTTTTTCAGCATAACGAGAGCAAACGACCAGCCCGCCACACTCCCTTCGACTTACTGCACAAAACACAATTATTTAACAGCGAGAGAAGAAAGCAGGGAGAAACCTTCAGTGTTAAATAAATCACAGATGGGCTGTTTCTTCGTGCTGGCCCAGCCCAGGCGGTCACTGTCGGAAGGAGATGTCCCTGGGGGATCTACGCTGTGGGACTGGGACTAGGAGATTTTGATTCCCATTTTCCTCATGGCTTCTGAAGTGGACTCAAGCAAACTGTGGGTTGCATGGGATGGGGTGACATTTATTCTCTCCCAGATGGGCTGTGAATACATTCACAGCTTTTTGAAGGGGCGCAGACCGAAGCATGCGCACCGGGTCGGGGATGGCTGCTGCCTTCGCCATGTCTCCGCACGGCACCAGCGCCAAATTTCCCGTAAGGAAATGCCATTTCTACTTGTGTTAAACGATGTGGGGTTTTACGACCCTCTCATCAGCTGTATGTGCTGAGGTTGGGCCGTGATGGAGATTTTGAACAAAGATGAGGCGTATTTTCCCCCACAACCTTCCCAATTCATATCTTAAGAGATTTTTTGGGTTTGTCCTCTTTTTCTGCCTAGGGCTGAGCTCGAGGTGAAGCGGTGCCGCTCTCCTGGAGCCAGCACAAGGAAGAGCCCTGTGGGTGATGCAGCTCCGTGACGTGCTCTGGAGTCAAAGCACTGACCCAGCAAGGAGAAAGCAACACCTTCTTGTCATTTCTTGGGTATGGGTAGGTGCAGAGCAGCATCCCCACTCCGAGCCCTACGTGTGGTCCTCTGGGCCAAGACAACTTCCCAGCCCTGCGGAAGGGCAACGGCTCATCTCCTCCTTCTTCCCCCTTCCCTTCTTCTCACCCCTCTCCATCTCCCTCCGTGCCCAGAGGTGTGTGCTGGGGAAGTCACCGACCGCTCCCCCCACCAGCGACACCGAGACGTGGGGATCGGCAGCCCCCGGCCGGCCCCCGGCTCCTCTCCCTTCCCCTCTCCAGAAGTCATCTATTTTGTTGTGTGTACACACAGAAAACAAGGGGCTGCCCCTTGTTCTCCTCCAGCCATGACACATCAAATTATCCAGTCGGTCTGTTGTTTTTTAGTGTTTTTCCCCCCCCCCCCCGCCTTCTTCTAGGTTGTTTCTGCTTTCCTCCTCCTCCTTTCTCTGCTCCCCAGCCCATGTGTAAAAGTAGCAGGGGGGCCTTTATTAAAGGCAAAGCCCCACGGCAGCAGCTTCCCAGCCAAACTGCTCTTGTATTACTTTTTGATGAGTTTTCAATTTAGGCCTTTGCAGACAGGGGGAAGAAGGCGACTTGAGAGACAGAGGGGGGAAAAAAATGCAACAGATGGGGCCGATTGTGCTCTCTAGGCAAATTAAGGAAGACATCTGTAGCTCCCAAATACTGGTGGTCTAAAGCAATTAGTCCCCTGTGAAAAGGGGCCTCTCTGAGCCTCCTCCAGCCAATCCGCGCCCCGGCAGCACTCACGTTACAATGGCCTTGACCACAATTCACTGAGCCAAAAAAAAGAAAGATTAATCCAGGAGGAGCTGTGCGGCCAGGCTGGAGTTGCTAGGCTTAAAAGGGAAGGTTACGTCCGTTTCTGCCCGAGTTTGGAAGAGAAAAGCAGGGCGGGGGGAACTTTTTTTTTTTCTTTCCGATGGTCACTCAAGGTGTACCTGGTTTCTGTCCGACGTCTGGAGCGAGTGTGTGTGTGTGTGTGTCCACACGTGTCCCCGTACCAGGAGAGAGCTGTAATCTGTAAATTGCTCGGGGACTTCAATTTTCCAGTGGCTTGTTTGGAAAGTGATGAATGAAGACGCAAACCCCTGTGGTTGGAATTATCTCCCCCAGCCCCCTTCGGTCCCCCCTCTATCCTGAATAAAAAGAAGCTGTTATATGATAAGACCCCTCTGTAAGTGATAATTATAATGATTGTTATGATGCCAGGGTTCTGCTTTTACAATTGGAAATAGGAACTCTGGCTGAGCTAATCCGGCGGTGTGGTCCCTTATTTCATTCGACGTCAGGAAGCCGAGAGTGGAAAATTCAGAAAAGGACTTTATCCAAGCTGGTTATGAGCCCCCTTCCCCCCCTCCCCTCCTCTCCCCTGGCTCTTTTATTCATGCATATTTATGATCAGTAGATCTCAGTGGAGAAAAAAAACACATACAGAAAACAAAACCGGCGGCACAATGGGGAGAGCTGCTCATGGGAGGTCACAGCACCTTTAAATTACACCTCTTGGCTTTGTTCACCCCCATACAATGGAGCTAAGAGATAGGAAGAATAGCACCCTGCGCCCTGGTGCATCACAATTCTCCCCATGATTTCAAAAAGAACAGAGAGCCCCAACTAATTTGATATCTTATTGGGTTCCTGTTAACCTAAGGCCATGCCTCATCCCAGCCACCGAGGCTTGGCAGGGGCTGGGCTCCTACAAAGAGCACGGCTAAGTCTCCGCGCTACGCTGGGGTTTGCTAGTCAAAGCAGATCTGTCTTGGTCAGGTTTGAATTTGAGCTGAGTTAACCGGTTTGGAAATACAAAAGCACCACCCGCCCACTGAACCTTTGCCCCTTTAAATTAATTAATTTAATTAACGTGTTTATTGTCATGGCGCCCGTCAGGATGGGATCTTCCTGGGGCCACACCAAACTCTAGCCTGCCCTCACGTACAAAGGAGATGGGCTCATGGTTTTGGAGCTGAGTTTGAACCAAGTGACTTCTCAAGGCGCTGAAATTGGAGTCTAAAATTTATTTCTCGCCCAACTTTTTCCTAGAGTGGGAATAACGGGTGCCCTGAGAAGCTGTGGTTCATGTTGGAGGACAGGCACTGTCCTCCTGAAGGACCTTTTGCTCCCGAAGGGAGCAAAATTAAAGTGGAAAACTGCTGGAAATAAGGCACTGTCCTTAGGCTGCTGTCGTGCAACAAGCTGTTAAATGCACCGAGGTGAATATTTGGTAATAACTGCCTCTGAAGGAAAACTAGAAAGGAAAAAGTTAAGCTGGTGCTGATAAAGAGCAAAATAACACCCTTCAAGAGAAAGCAAACCTGTCCAGGGAAGGACCTGCCCGTGCTAGAAGAAGACCAGCAGTCTGTGGCTACCAGCCCATAAAGCCCAGCATTTTCCCTTCTCCCTTGGCCTCCCTCATGGCCATGGGTTTTGGGTGAAAAACGAGGCAGGTCGGGGAGCGAAATAATCCCAAGTCATTTTCAGATCCTGAATGCTGAAGATGTTTAACTATTGCAAATGCTGCCCATGGTAAATATAAGCGCGTGGCCAAAGGACTGCCAGGAATTTAGAAAGCTATTTTAATTTAGTAAATGCTAAATTGAATCGTTACCATCCCATAATGGGCTCAAAGAGCCTCACCTTCCATTTCCGTACCCACGCGAGGCACAAACCTTGCTGCGGTCCGACCGTGTCACATTGGGTTGGGGTACGTTACCATGCCGAAGAGACATTAAAAACTGTTCGCTTTAGAAAAACTCAGATCTCTAAGCGCTGAAAAGGCATGCAGTATTCATACTTCACTATCTCACTGTATTATACATAATAACCGGCATGAATGTTTAAATACACTTGCATTTTAATATCAACAAAAACTCTCTCCCTCCAAGACTCCCAAATCTGCCTCGGAATGCCATTAGAAGAAGAAGAAGGAATCTCTCCAACCCCTGAGGAAGGAAAGAGATAGAGAGAGGCTTTCAAATTGCCTTCCAGCAGCAGGTGAATGTTTGCTCAGTGATATAATCATATCTGCTGCGAGCGTCCTGCAGAAAGCTGCTCACCCACCTCCATGGAAGCGGCTGGCGGGGTCGGGGTATGGATTTCTCTGCCCGGGAGCCGGGGTATGGCTTGACTGACATCACCATGGGTACTAATGACAGAAGATTTCCCCAAAGACGCTTGGGGCTTTGAAGAATGGTCTTTCACTCTGTGTTGAACATACAGATAAAATGTCCACGGCAGAAAACTAATCAGATCATCTGTGGTTTGCTTTGCTGTTTGCTCAGGTCACTATCCCATGGTTTGCAATTATCTCAGTCAAAACCCATACAGATGTCCAAATTGGCCTCCTGGCTTTTTCCTTAAGGGTCCTGCTTTGGAGAATAGCGATTCCTATCAGGAAGTTCTTGGCCAAGTCCCTCACATTTAAACCTATCTCCAAGGAGAGAGTCCTGCTCCAGCCTCCAGGCAAAGCTGAAACATCCCACCACTGCGCATTGCCAAAATAAGCATTTAAAAATCATAAGTCACACACCAGAAACCCAGAGACAAAGATTTATACGTGGAGAGGCAAGGAAGTGGGGAAAGGAGGCAAGACTCTCAAGATGTCTTCGCGATTAGATTTCCACGGCCATTTAAAACAGTTGGGAATTCAATGTGCACATTTTTGGGGCATCTCTGGGAATTTCAGCATTTCATTCTGCAGCTTTTCCAGTAAGCACCAGTGCTCATGTGCTTCACTTCGCTCACGTGTCTCTTCCAGTGGCTCAGGACCAACATATAGACAATGTAGCAGTGGAAGTCTACTGCTACTTGCTCGGCGTGTCAATCATTTCACTGCAAGAATCGCTTTTTAAATAGGATAACTGCTAATAACCTAGTTAATTACTCTGATGGCTATAATAAAGATGCATGACCATGAGGAAAGTTCTGTCTCTCTGCTGAAGGGTGACGGGGATGTCCTTGGTGCCATGGAAATGCTGTTGGTGAGAGGGAAATAAATTGTTCCTGTCCTCAAAAGTCAGACCCTCCACCCATCTTTGTTTGTCTCAGTTGAAATGTGGAAAAGTACTTCTGCAGTTGAAGGTATTTGGGTTTGCTCAAGACGTAGATCCCGCAGAAGCAACGTGTGCTTCTGGGCTGCAAGGAGATGGGGATGCGGGGAGGGGGGGACCTGCACCCCACAGCCAGCAGGTCCTGTGCTCCCCAGGGAGCCCATCCGCTCACGGTAGCTCGTGCCCGGGCCACAAAACACCATCGCTCTTCTTGCATGAAGGGCAAGAAAGCTCTCTGATATACATGACAGCCTCATCCCCTGATCTCTTTCATACTTAGGTTTTTAACCACATAAGAGTTTACAAACCTGACATGATAACCCTAAATATATTTAATAGCTAATATATGCTTAAATTTTGTTTTGATTAATGTCAGCCAGAAGATCATGATAAGTAAACTACAGAAAGTTAAGTAAAAACTTTAGAAACACTTTACAGGCTCAATTCAGCAATCTCCGCTCAGGGTAAGTAGCTCGTTACAGGTGGTGTAAAGGAAATGAATAGACTCTGATATTCCAGTCCCTAAAGGGGCTCCAAGAGAGCTGGGGAGGGACTCTTCTATCAGGGAGTGGAGAGATGGGATGAGGGGGAATGGTTTTACACTGGAAGAGGGGAGATTTAGATTAGATATTAGGAAGAATTTATTTACTCTGAGCATGGTGAAAGCACTGGCCCAGGTTGCCCCGAGAAGCTGTGGCTGCCCCATCCCTGGAGGTGTTCAAGGCCAGGTTGGACGGGGCTTGGAGCAACCTGGGCTGGTGGGAGGTGTCCCTGCCCAGGGCAGGGGGGTGGGACTGGATGGGCTTTAAGGGCCCTTCCAACCCAAACCATTCTGTAATTCTATGATTTGAGGACTTTATGCCTTAATTTTAGTGGACCGTACCTCAAGGGCTGGCTTTGCAGAGGCACCCAGCGCTTTTTCGAAATCAAGTTCTTCAGCGGTAGTTTAGGTTGAATATTCCCCAAACGCTCCATCCCAAGCGGCTCTTGGTGGTTCTGAAGGAGGAGCGGGTGCGCAGCGCTGCGGTGCCACTGCGGGCAGGAACTGTCAAAGACCCCCCCTCCCTCTGCACCCGGGTATCAGCCCAAAAAACTCCGCAGCAGCAGGAGGAAAGCCAGCATAGCAGGTATCGAGCACCACCTTCTGGCACAAACCTAAACTGGCGGGGAAATGGTCTTTTTCTTCATGAAGATGAAAGAAACTCTTCTTTGCCGAGTGCCCCGAGGCGGGTTGTGCGTGGCACTGCAGCCCTGAGAGAGGGGAAAAGATGCTCTTGTGTAATTACAGTGGCCACATGAAATTAATTAATACGTCTAAGAGGATCTGCAGGGCTCAGATTTTGCAGGCAAGGTGCACACCCCCAACAAAAGAGTGACCTGAACCTTTTAAACCTGTGCTCCTGGAGCATCCCAGACACCTGCCCGGCACGGCTCCCGCAGCACCCGTGGCCAAAGGGAGCCCAGTGCATGGGAACCTACATTTCGTGGCATAAACCTGAAAATCGAGTAGTGGAGGGGGAGTCTGGGTTGCAGACAGGGAGAACAAAGCGGTGGAAAATCTTCTGTATCCTGAATGGCTTTCTGCAGGCAGCGCTGCTCCTGGGACACATGCGGGAGGTGCAGGGCACCAGGCTGGTGAGCGGCATGTCTGCCCCATCGCTCCCTGTGTCCCCCTGCTCCCCACACATCCCAGCTCTGCCAGCCTAAAAAGGGCAGCTCCCCAGCTTAAACAGGGGAGAAAAGGCTTCGTCGCTGCTCTCCAAGCCCTATAGCAACGCTGACAGCAATATTTCAGGGCCAGAATCTCCGTCCTCCACGCTCTGCACGCCCCAGTACAGCCTGCCCTCCGTGAGTGCGGCAGCATCTTGGCACTGGGTGGGGAAATGCCACCAAAAAGCCTGGGCGGATGATTTGTGCGCTCGGGATGCCCCATCCTTCACATGCTGAGGCCAAACAGCCCGCTGGCATTGGGCAAGCTGGAATTTCTGAATGGGCTTGTTTGGAGAGGATGGGTTAGAGCCCCGTCCCAGTGTCACTGGCACCAGGTCCCAGCCCTAAACGCTGCTCAGCCAAGCTCAGAAATCCTCTCTCAGGTATTTCTCTTCTTCATTTTTCTAACTGAAAGGCCACTGAGTGGCCAGAGCGCTTTTATGCGTTGGATCCGCCAGTTCTCCCACACCGAATGAGGGACGACTTAAAAAAGAGATGTAAAATGCTGTTTCCCTGTTGGATGTGCCGCCTGATCCAGCCAAAAACCCCATGGCCACCCTGCATGGTCTAGCCCTGAAATGCTTCCCCTCCTGCTCCTTAGCCCTGAAATGCTTCCCCTCCTGCTCCTTACCTGCAGCTTGGGTTTCATTTAACCACTGCGATGTCCTCTTTTCATATCTTTTTTTTTTTTTCTTGCAGAGGCACTTTACAAAGGTTAATTACAGGCTTCGTACATTGTGAAAGGGATTTGTTTGCTCCAGAAATATTGCAGGGCCCACAGAACCAGCAGGCGTTGTTATACGTACCTCGTTACAAAAACTCAGGCTCTGATACAGCTGTATTTTGTCTCGCTTTCCAGAAGATGGAGCCAGAAAGCTGGGAGTAGTTGCTGCAGCGTGGGAAAAGCCGCCTTCTCCTCCTGCTCGTAAAGAAACCCCGTTCCCTCTCGAGAGCTGTCCTACAGCAGTGAAGGTGGCACACCGAGGGGAGAAGAGATGCTGTGGGGTACCAGTGGGTGCCCCACGGTTGCTGGAAGGAGACTGGTTTTCCTTTTTTCTTCCGCCTGACCCTCTGTACCGCGTCAGAGTAAGGATGCACTGCAGGTTCGCAGGACGGGACGGGGACACACGGGTTTTACTCGCAGTCCCGCTGCTGATTTCTTCTCGACCTTAACTGGATCCCAAATCAGCCGGTGGCCCCGTGTTTGCTGGAGGGGACATATTCGGGAGGGCGGGATGCTGAACCTGCCTGCGATGGAAAGCAGAGGGGCTGCACAGAGCGAGCGGCCGTCACTCGCGATTTCTCCCTCAGTGCCAGGTTTTAGCTTCGTTTCCCCAGCTGACGGCACGTCCCGGAGCAGAGCATGGTTCCTGGGAATGTATTCATCACACAGCGTAACCTCACGGTTTTCAAGGCACTTAGGTTTTTTTGATTAGTATTGTAACTTCAAAATTTGGGGCAGGAAGTGAATGATTTGGACAATATTTTCATAACAGTTACCACCTATTTTGTTGACTGTCTGCAGAACTATCCCGAGGTTTTGTCATTTTCAGGTGTTTCACCTACAAAAATAACATTAAAAAAAAAAAAAAAGGAGGTGACATTTTTGTGGAAGACTTCTTACTATGTTACTTCTTTTGGTTTTGCTTGGGGTTTGTTCTTTGGGTTTTTTTTTGTTGAGAGGACAGGTTAGCCCAGGTCACGTGCTAGGAGGATGCTTGCAGGAAAGCTCCACTGCTGTGACCTTGGAGGCTCTATTAGTCTGAAGAAGGCTCTTGTGGGCTGCTCTGTGCCCTTCCCTTGGTGACAAGGTTCGGAGAAAACATCTGATGGCAAAATATGGTGAGCGCCATTCACACCTGCTAACGGGGGTCTCGGTCCTCCTTTATCCCACGGGATGCTGCCACTGCACCGGCATGTCGGGAAGCATGTCCAGGGCTGGGTGACGTGGTCTGGGTGAGCTCCAATTTCCAACCCCGGGTAGGAAAGCACCAAAACGTTCCAGCTTTCCTCCCCTGTTCCTCGTGCCAGGTAGATACCTGCAATGGGCTGCACCCCCTTTTTTGGCTACCATCTCTTCTAGCGTACACGACTCCTCCAGTTAAACACAACCTGAATGATAAACCATTTCAAGATATTTATGCAGGTGCAACACTTTCCTCTTTCCAGTAGCAAGAAACTCAGCGTGTTTTGTTTTGTGTACTCAGGTAACAACATCGCTTGAGTGCTGCTAATGATTTATGTCCCTTTCAGCAGCAGGACTCTGGAAAACTACTTGGCAGATATGAACACTGAGCATTTTTTCATTTTCTCATCAGATTTCAATTGTTATGATATATGCCCTCGAGAGACCACGAGGAGGGGAGAGGGGGGCAGGGGAAAGCCTTTTATGGTATATTGGGATCCATATGGAAAAAATATATATTTCCCACACATCTGATTCAATACCGTGTGCACATTTGTAAGGCACATGTGAATGAATGCCAAGAGAGGTGAATTTTTATGAAAGCAGACTGATTACATGGCAAAAAATATATCAGTTGAAGCTAGATTTATTTACAGCGTAGTAAATAGGCTGTTCAGAAGGGCTGGCACTATATTGGGAATCAAGACGTCTGGGGAAACGTTGAGTTGTGTTTGACAAAAGCCATCCGGGACAGCGTTCCCCAAGCCAAAGCATCCGTGTGTCACGTCTTCCTGTGTCACAACAAACCCGAGTGCTGGATAACATTTGCACCAACCTCCTGGGGATAAAGTTGGAGAAGGGAAGGAAGAATGTTGCGGGCTAAAAATGTCCAGTAATGCATTAGATGGGGCTCCAGAGATTTGGGTTTCATTCCCGTTTCTGCCCCTGCCCAGAGGGGTGAGCCAGCCAAGCCATTTCACTGGTTTTACATCAGCTGGAAGCAAAGTGCCTCCTCCGTCGGGGCTGCGAGAACCAGGAGGGAAGGGGAGGAAGAGGAAGGTAGGATCCTCCATCCCGGGTTTGTGCATGACCCCCTTGGCACTGTCCTCCCAAGCCAGAGATCCTGCCCACTGCACAGCTGGACCCTCATCCAGAGGTACGATGGTGGAGGATATTCCCAGGGAAATGGGTTTCCAGAAAAATCATAGAATCATAGAATGGTTTGGGTTGGAAGCAACATTGAAGATCATCGAGTTCCAACCCCCTGCCCTGGGCAGGGACACCTCCCCCCAGCCCAGGTTGCTCCAAGCCCTGTCCAACCTGGCCTTGAACACCTCCAGGGATGGGGCAGCCACAGCTTCTCGGGGCAACCTGCCCCAGGGACTCACCACCCTCAGAGTGAAGAATTTCTTCCTAGTATCCAAACCTGCCCTCTTCCAGTCTGAAGCCATTCCCCCATATCCTATCACTACATGCCCTGGTAAAAAACCCTTCCCCAGCTCTCCTGGAGCCCCTTTAGGGACTGGAAGGCGGCAATAAGGTCTCCCTGGAGCCTTCTCTTCTCCAGGCTGAACAGCCCCAACTCTCTCAGCCTTTCAATGGCATTTCAAAAATGGGGACAAAGGCTGTCACCCTTCAGTGGGCACACAACCACCCCCACCAGTCTTCCTCCACTACCGAGAGAAAAATAGCTAAAGGAATAGGACTTTTCCCCTCGCCCTCCAACTCTAGCCGACGGGTTTCAGCATTAGATAGAGTTTTCTGTAATTCAGAGTTGTCCTTTGCTTAGTTTTGTCCCGTGTTTCTCATTCCCGTTGTCACCTTCATCTCTGCCCCAGCTCCACAGTACCGTACCAAGAAGGACTCATCTTTTATTTCCCCAAGTTCAGGAATTATATTAATACCCAGCCCTATAATTAGGGGCTCATTTTCTAACTGGGGATGAACTGGAGCAGAAGGGATCACGTCGAACCTGAAGAAATTGTGCTGCACCACTGATCATCTCTGGAGATGCTCAGTAAATGGTAAAGCTCTTCCTCTCTCACAACAGTAGATTGTCCCATTAGATTTTCCTGCCTTGAAATGATGGGGCAGGTGGAATCCATCATCCTTCCTGGAATGAGGCTAATTTGGGACAAAACTAATGAGCTCTGAAATATTTATTTGCATTGCAAAACAGCGAAGAGAGTTTGAAAGAAGACACCAGAATCCTATTTAAAAAGCACACCAGCGTGTATGAACACGCACAGACACACGCTCACACACACACACGCACTTTTTTTTTTTAAGCAAAAGCAAACCAGATTGCATTACCCCATAAGATTAGTACTTTATTGAACCTCATTATAGGTTCACGTCCTCCCATAGTCATATCCCACTGTGTTATTTTTGGCACATGGAGCCATCATGATTTAGTATCCTGTGTGAGAAAAATGAAGTCTCTTTCTAAAATATGTTGACTATTATTCCAGATGTGGTAGTTGCCTGAGATTCTTTTCAAGCAGGTTTTTATGGCTGAGGTTGTTTGAATCAGGCGTTATTTATTTATATGTTCAAGTTAAAGAAGGGGTGGGAGCAGTTTTTAATGAAAGCTAAAGGAAAAGGGATAATAAAGTGTGCTCACTGGAGAAAGAAATATTTACACATAACTTTTGTATGTTCCCCAAGAAAAATAAAGTGAGGTTATATTGAAAAGCACAGTTATTATTTGGCATTCTCCTGCAACAGCAAAATCCCAGGAAAAGGCTGAATTTTAAGTAATTAGACTTTCCAGTTAATTAACTGGTTATAACCAAGTGTGTTATTGGCAGTAGGTCTGGGAGAGGCAATGAGTCATTACAGATTCTTTCAAGGCCAGATCACAGATTTGCAGATATAAACGAGGCAGAGGTTGGGGGAGGGAGAACGGACCCGAATTTCCCGCTGCCACACAAAGCTTCCCATGTTCGCAGCCGGAGGTTTGATTTACTGTGGACCCGCTATAAACAGAAGAGGTATTTGCCCAACCAGATCGGGGCCATAAATGCATAAGATGGACATACTGGGGGTCAGAAGAGAAAGCAGTTGGGTGGGAATAAGGAAGATTAAGAAGTTAATGGATTGGATAAGGAATAGTAATAAATGAAAGCAGGGTGAAATGTAGCCAGAGTATGAGTGTTTTGCCACTGATATCAGTAGGGGCAGGATGTGACCCCGGTGTGCGGGAAGGGATGGTGCCCATCATTGCGCTTCTGGGCATTGATTGCTCTGATTATTATCAGTGGGGGAAAACTTTCTCCATGAGCAAACTCTTTCTAAACGCTGGTGGAGGAGCATCCTGTGGGTGGCCCCGGGGCAGAAGACATGATGCAGAGCAGCAGTTCCCCCCGACTGTGAAGCGCGAGCATCTCTGCAGAGCAGCGGGCTGGGATTTGAATTTTGGGTTACAAAGAATCCCCCTCCAAAAAAGGCCAAAAAAAATAAAAAAAGAGAAAAAAAAAGAAGCTACAAATCTTGAAGCAAACTCAGCCAGAAGACAAGCTGACATTGGAGTGGGAAATAAGGATCCAGGTCCAAATTTCCACTGAAACATCCAACTGATTCAGCCCAGGGTCTGTTCTCACAGAGATTTTGTCACGTAACTTCCCTCCTGCCTGTCTTGAACAGAACTGAAAATGGAAGCACCAAAATACGGGGTGAAAAGCTTTTCCGTGGAGTTTCCTCGACTGCTGGGAAGAACAAAGCCCTGGGAACCGCCTTGTGTTTCCAGCCCGTTTTGGCCGATTGAGCAGGGTGGGACGGCACGGCCAGAGCCCAGCACAAAGGTGGGTTGGAATCATCCTCCAAAAGTGCTTCCGAAAGGTTTTGGTTTCCTTGGATTCACCGCAAGGAACTAGTTTGTGTGATTTTAATTCGAGCCCAAATTGCTACGGAACAAGTGCTGCCTGCGTGGACCTGGCACGTGGGATTCACACCGCCTCCGGGTAATGAGTGTTTTTTAAGAAAATGAACAAATCTCTCACCTCTCCGGGAGGAGTGGAGGCAAGGGGAGGCTTGGGCAGCCGTAGCAGGCTGGGTGGGATGTGGGGAGATGCAGCCCCTCGCCCGCCCCTACGGCCGCCGTGCCGCAGCAGCACAGGGCAGGTCCCCAGCCAGAGCCGCTCGTGCCCGTGGGGACGATGCTGGGGACGCACGCAGCTCAGGAGCCAGCTCTGCTTCACGCTCCTCCGCGTTTCCATGACAGCTTGTGTGCTGGGACATCTCCTCGACACAAATAAAATAAGAAGGAGCGAGCCTGTTGTTGGTTTTTCCCTCCCCCCTGAGACAACAAATGCTTCAAATCAGATTTGAAAAAAGGAAACAAGAACGAAATGCTTCCACATCTGTGCTCGCACCCGGGCTCGCTCCCTGGTTATTCTGGATCTACGTCCCAGCGGACTGTCTGCTCCACAGCTCTCCAGACACGGTGTGTAAATCCACGTGCCAGACTTTGCACCCGCACGAGCATCCCAGCCTCACCGACATCCCTCCTCCCCTTCCCGGGCAGCGCCAAGCTGACCGAGCAGAGGGCAGCACGGGAGACGGAACCACATATCGGGGGCAAAGGACAGTTAAACCCCACGACTGAAGCTCCATCTTCATCTTCCCACCCCCGCAGCACTGGGTGCTCACCCTCGAACAGCCCCGGGCTCGGCAGCGGGGTCACACTCTGCCTTGTCCTGCCTCCCCCCGCCCCGTCGCAGCATCTCACCCCAGGAGTCAGCACGGAGGATACGCGGCTTGAAGAGGTCGAAAGGCAATGCTCAGCGCTGGGCCTTAACATCTCTGGCCTTTCTTTCTTTTTGTATTTCGGCTAAGCCCCTTAGGGCTGTTGGCGCAACTGCGCTGGGAAATTTTGCGGACACTGGACCCCGCGCGCCCACATTTCATCCAGCTCCCGCGACTTCAGCCTGCTGCTCCACCACAAAGCCTTAGGGCTGGGAGGTTTAAACTGAGCCAAGAAGTAGACAGCAAAAACATACAAAAATCAATACAAATCGGTTCATCTGCTGCGTAGGGATATAATAAAAGCCTTGTCTACTTTTAAGTAACAACACCGTGTCCTGAATTATACCTGAATTCAGCAGCAAGACCCGGTTCATTATCAAAGCGTCACAGGGCTGGCAACACACCTGGATGCAGAATTTGCTCTTGCAAATTAATTCCTCGCCCACTCAATAGGTTGCTTCAATAACGGTTCATGTGAGTTTAGTTCTCTCTGCACTGGAACGGATGAAGAGCACTCATATAGTCATCAAGAGAGTGGGAACAGGGACTTTTCAAGCTTTTGTTGCTGTTTCACAAGCCGTGCTTGCCTCTTGCATCTCGGGAGCAGGTCCTGTTGACTCTGCATTTAGCCCACAGCAATAAAGGGCAAGAGAAGTGCTTAAAGCCAGCAAAGCAGACAGAAGCCAGAGCAAAATAACCTCCAGGAAAAAAAAAAAAAAAAAGCAGAAGCTTTCTGGGCTCTGCCTTCAAACAAACAAAATAAATAAATTCAGCTCAGGCACACTGCAATTCTCACTGCAATTCTTGCCTATTAGTTGCTCTGCGTGGCTGCAGCAAGTGAAACAGGACAGAAGAAGTGCAGCGATCAGCTGGCTCTTAGCACACCAGTGGGTCCTACAGGCAGCGAGTGGGATGCTGCTTCTGCTGCTTCTGCGGCATCCCAACCCAGCGCCGGTGCTCCCGCCCCGAGTGCATCATCGCTGCCTCCACGCGCCGGTCCCCGAGCATCCACCCAGCTCGCTCCAACACAAGCACGCGCACCCTTGCACTGATAAAAGGGCTGCAAACTCCTTTAGAAAACACAATGCTGAGGAGAAACCCAAGGAAACGTGGCGTGAGAGGAGAACCGGGCTGGATGATGATATTTTTTACTCCCCCCCCTTGAGCAGCAGCCGGTGGCACAAGCAGCAATCGCGGGCTGAGGGTAAAACCACCAGGATAAACCACCGGGGAGTCTCCCAGGTGGCTCTTGGTCACCGGGGGAGCCTGCGCCTGATTCTCCTTTTTATTTATGCCAGACTGACAGCGCCAGCAATCTCCAACTGGCCTGCACAAGTGAGAAGAGGAATTCGGCATTTTTTTGGCAAGCTTTTCAAAAGAGCGCTCGGCAGCTCCGAGGGTTCTCGCTATTGGCAAAAAAATAAAGGGGCTAAATCGAGAAAATTAAATATATATCTGCTGCTGTAAATCTATTTGCTGATAGCCAGATGTTAGCTTTAATCTGGGTATTTCAGCGAGGAGGCGCAGCAGGGCCGGCTACAGGTTAGGTACGGGAAGGTTAGCGCTTATCCTATGGCCTTCATCAAGTTTTCAGGAAACTGAAGAAAAAATAGGTATTACCCATGTGATGCTGTAATGAGGCGGAGTGGATTGGGCTGCAGTAAGGGCATGACATGAAGGACAGTTGTATAGGGAACGCACCCTGACACCGATACACCCTCCATCCTTGGCAGTTTTTCATCGCCCCTTCACGACACCCAATGTGCTTTTTTACAATGAACACTCTTTTTTTTTGGAGTAAAGAAAGGAGAATTTCACACTTTGGGCATTACACAGACACAACGAGGGACCAGTATGAGGTTTAACATTTTTCCAACATTACTCAGCACTCCGGGAAAGAAAAAAAAAAAAGTCAGACGACGGATTTACGTCCCTGAATTTCAGTGGATGTGAAGGGTCTAAAATCTCGCTCATGTTTCTTTTTATTGATTGCTCCCAAGATGAAACAATTGGGAGTTTGAGTAAATTTATAACTAGCTTGTGAAATAAACCTCACATCTAGCAGAGATATTACACTGAACAGGAAACAAGCCCACAGAAATTCATTATGTTCCCAGAATTAAATGAAAACAATATAGTTTATGGACCATAGAAGGTAGTTACAGGAAAAATGAAATGAAATTCCCCGAGCCACGCAGAAAGCCGGCGCAGAGGTCCTGGATCCTCTGGAGCGAGGACGTTTCGGTTGCCAGTTTTGTGTCATCACTTCAGTGCTCCCGATCTCGGAGCCGTGCACCGAGCAGCGCGGCAGAAAAACACCCGCGTACGGTCTCGCGGCTCTATTTGCCCCAGAAACCCAACTGGGCACACTGGGAGTGAGTCGCTCCACGATGTCGGGGACCACCAAAAGGCGAGAGGGATGGCAGGGGACGGCGCCGGGTACAGGGAGCGGCGACCTGGCCAGGGCGGCAGCATCCCTCCGCTGCCAGAGCCTGCAGGGGAAAGGATGATGCGAGGCGGAACCTTTTAAGCTGGCAATGGAAGGCAGAAAAGGTCTCGCGAGCCGGCCTTCACGCCTTTATTTTTAGCTAAAAGCATTCCTCTCCCACCTCCGCTGCGAGCGGCGCTGAATTGCCGCGGTGGGAATCCAGGGGCTGAATTTCCAGCGGTGGAAATCTGCTCGCTCCTGGGTAAACACTGAGAAACACACGTCTGTATTGGGTTTAGGAAAAACAAATGACTAAATAGCACCGGCAGCACCTCCACAGCCCTGCCTGCAGGCAGCAGCACCCCGTGGCTGCCGTGGGGTGACACGCGCCTCCACGTCCCGCCTGGGGGGAGCCACGGCTTTCGACCCCACATTTTGCCAGTGGGAATAATTAACTTCTCATTACTGGGGTCAGCCCCAAAAGGTGAGACAAAACCTGGGACAACAAAGCTGTATGCCCACACCCAGGGAAAGTGTGGATATGACCGAGGGGGATGCAGCACGGTGTCCCCAAAGAAGACGCGGGCAGCGGGATGCTCATGTCAGCAGGTATTTAATTTGGTTATGAAAACAGGCTGGAACGTGAAAAGAGACCGAGAGTAAAAGGTAATCATTTCACCCATTCACGGTTCAGTAGGAAGGGAGATTTTTAAAGTCTGAGTCGTAGGAGGAAGGCAAATGAAATAAAACCCCAGTGCTGGAGAGCTGGAGACACGCAGCGTGGGGCTGCCCCACGGAGCCCCTCACTGTCCCGGGGGGCAGCTGGGTCTGGGCAATCTGTTCGTCAGAAAAAGGACTCGGCTGATGTGATGGGAATTTATGGCAGCGCTAGAGCACGGGGGAAATGATAAACGATGATGCTGTATCGCAGGCAGATGCCGGGAGCCCTCCCCCACGCCGGGGAGCCAGCACAGCCCCGGCTCGTGCTGCGTGTTAACAGGGCTGCAGGTGAAAAGAGAAAGGGTTTTGCGTGGATTTAAGGCTGCCTTTGCCCAGCCTCCCACCGCCGTCCCCGGCCGTCGCTGCCGGCGTCACCCTGCGCGTCCCTATTGCAGCAGTGACGGACGGAGCGTCTCCTGCCGCTGACAGCAAAGCCTTACTTCTGGCTGAGAAAACCCGGTCCGATTAAACCTTGCTAATTAAGGACTGACTCAACATGGAAAAGCCCTGCTTGGTGGCCCATAAAGAATAACCGACAGGCAGCATTTAAGAAACGGCTGAGGATTTCAGCGTGGGGCAAGCCTTGGTCACAGGTTAATGGGGAGCGAGCCTTGGCTAATAGAAGCCCTGCTGGCTCCGTGTCCGCTGACAGAAGAGGCTCGTGCATTCGAGCAGGGACTGTATCACACGCTCTGGGTACTGCAGCTTAAGAGACATAGGGCCTTATCATGGAGGAGACCATGCTTCTGTCCCTGGGTCAGCTTCTGCTTCACACAGACCTCCTCCGTGCCTCAGTTTCCCCACCGAGAAGAAAAGCAAAGGTGTCAACCCTTTTTGCATGGAGATCTGCTGGTGAAGACCGCAGCGCAAGAAGGGGCCTTTAGGATTGTTCCACATGTGTGAGGCACCCGACACATACCATAATTGCAACAAAACCGAAGGAAATGGCTGCGGCTCCCAGTTTATTGAAACAGGGAAAGAAAAAAGTTGTTCTGGGAGCCGTGCTGGCTGGGCAAGCCCAGCAAGCTGATGGAAAAAGTGAGCAAACCTGATGGGTTTGAGGTCCCCTCCCAATCTACGTCCATCGTTCCTTCAGTCCTCCAAACACACGACCTCAGAAACAGGGAGCGACAAGCGAAGGAACGGTGTTAGGGCAGCTGGGATGGAGCTGTCGCAGAACTCGCACCAGACCTCCGCTGCCTTGGGAAAGCCACCCGAGCAGCGGTGGCCAAAACTCAAATTAGGAAAAAGAAAAGCCATAAAATGGCTTCATAGTCCCTGCAGTGAAGGAAGGAGGAGTCAAACTCCAAAAGAGAGGAAGGCAGCTTAGAGAAGGGTCGCTTCTTTAGGAATTACTGCATGGAAGAAATAGAGTCAGAAGTGATTCGTGATCCCCTCCGCTCCGGGAATTGGGGAGCAGAGCTGGGTGGGGAAGGGCTTCCCTCCAATACCACATTTCCAACTGTATCCTTTTACCTCCGGAAAAAAGGTTTCACATCTACTGAAATAAGAGAAAATGTAACAAATAGCGTAATGGAAAACCTGGCAAGGCTGGTTCCCCCTACGGAGCCCCAGATTTTCAGCCCTTGCTTTTCCTGGTCCACGCAGTGATTTTCCAAAAGGAGATGTCAGTGTGAGGAGAGCTCTCAGGGTGGGCAGGCGCTCACCCTGCCCAGAGGGTTTGTCATTCCTGCACAGGATGGATCTGAAAGCAGCAGCTTTCTAGATTGGCAGTAGGAGGGGGTTGTGGCATTACAGCCCCAGTCATCTGGCAGAGCCTTCAGAAGAAACCAGGTTCCCACTGCTAAAAAGCTCGCCCCCCTCCCCCAAAAAAAGAAGCTAGAAATGAGAATATTAACTTCTTTCTGAGTTTTAACACAGAGATTTAGTCTGTGAACAGCAAAACTAATAAAGCCTGGATCTCCCCACACTTTTTTTTTCTTGTGATTGATTGCAAAGGTGAAGCAGGAGTAGTCTTTTCTGGGGTTGGTCACACATGGGGACTCCAGAGTATCTTCTGCGTAAGCTGGTGCTGTAACATTTCTAAGTCAGTATAAACATACACCGCTTCCTACTCTCATAAACTTTTACAACTTTAATTATATCTGAGCTTTCTTACTGTTTGCCCCATTTGGATAAAATTGATCAATAGCTTCTCAAGTAAGAGCAGGGCAGGAGAGGTGGGAGAGGACAGGCACGGGCAGGGAAACTCACTTCCATGAGAAATCAGGCTTGGGGCTGCTCTGCCTTCATTTCTGAATGGCAGAAAATTTTCCACAGCATTATCCTTTCCAATATTATGAGGAATATGGTCTCATCCCTGAGCAGCGTTCCTGGCCAGGTTCATCTTTGAAGTCACGAGTTTGAAGCGGGCACATCCTTAAATGTGTCGCTCCCTCTGCAGGGAGAACACAGCCTCGGCCACACGCCCTGACCTAATTGTCACGGGAGACCGCTGGGTTTTCCGAACCCAAACTCTGTTCCTGCT
>NW_009646744.1:3290622-3314488 GCF_000708025.1 Charadrius vociferus | reverse complement strand
CCTGCTGAAGTCAACAGCAAAACTCCCATCTGCTCCAGCGAGGGCAAAAGCTGGGCCAAAGCAAAACACCGTGGAAAAATCCCACTCCATCTAAGCGTTAGGATTATTACATATGGCAATGAAAATCACAGACGTGCAGAGAAGGGGTAAGCCATCTGCGGCTTTCTTAGATGAGATATCCTTTATCCATTTGCAGACAAAGGCTAAATAAACAGTCGCAGAATTATCTAATTCCTTGACAGCATCTTTGCCAGACCACCAAGTCCCTGACCACTGGGTGCCGGCTACCGAGGGTCAGATGCCTTCATCACTTGAGCTATTGGCACCAAAAGCTCTGCCAGCTCAGGGCCAGGGACACGCCGCAGCCCCAGCCCACCCCAGGGCACAGCAAGAGCCAGAAGGCCACAAGTCCAACCTCATGTGTCCTCTCCAGGCAAAGGAAACCCTGAAAGCAACCCAAACTCTTTCTGATCCCGCTGGATGTTTTTGGAAATATGGCCAGCAGGAAGCCCAGCCTCCCAGGCTTCTCTTCTAATTTTCAAACAGAGGGTGTTTTTATCACAGATATAAATATTCATCCCAATTTACAGCTGTTTCCTTTTATTATTCAACCAACTTACACAAGTAGCTCAGATGAAGCCAAACTTTGAGTCTTTCGAGCATCATCCATTACTGGTCTGTACCAAAGCCGTCTTCCTTCTTGCTCTCCGCCTGCTGATATTCATGGCAGAGCTTTTTCAGGCTCGTGCACATGCAAAGACGGTACTCAAATGGCAATTATTCCCACGGTGACTTATGTGGTTGAGCTGCCGAGGCCAGTACTGGCAGGAAACACATGTTAGAAATTAGCGTATGTGTCTGGTACTGTCTCCTTTCTCTGTTTCTCCAGGTGGCCGAGCAAATGCAAGAACAAGAACATTTTCTGATGCTGACCCTGGTTAATGTGAGCATAAATACAAGGTTAATACCCAAAGGATGGTTGACGAAGGAAAAAGTGAAGAAAAGTAATCAGGATGAGGAAAGTAATTCAAACAATTCCTTGAAAAATGTGCACCTTTGGCTTGTGTTCTGACAACAAAGGGCGAGGATTACCATGAAATAGGAGAGTAGCATGTGTTATGTTACTTACTCCTCAGGAAGTAAATCAGCAACGTAAAGAAGATGTTAAACCTCTTCGTAAAACTAACTCAGTCGCTATTTTTAATCAGACAGTATGCCCCAGCACCAAGCGGTGTGTGCCGGCCCCTCTGTGTGAACGCAGATCGCTTTCCTGTGGGGACAGAGAATGTTTTCTTGCAATCTTAGAGCTCAGCTTATCCTCAGGGCTTTCAAACCCCACTGCGCTGAAATGGAGATGCCTGAAGCATCTGCGGAGCCAAATGCATCCTGTTGCAGCACCCTCCTGAGCACCTATGGGTGCTGCAGGTGACACCCCCCCCCAGGCACAAGGCAGAGAAGGTATTTATTTAACACACCAAATCCAGCATTACACCTCCAGCGGGTGACAGACCTGCCCACTGCATTCCCATTTCTGTGCTGGATGATGCACAGCCCTGGAGAGGACAGCGCTGCCCGCTCGGCCTCCTCTTCGTGGCTCAGCTTCTCTTCTGGGGACAGGTTTGGAGAAAGCCGGCATCGTGCCCAGGGTGTTTCCACTGGAGTCAGAAAATGAGAAGGCCCAGCAGAGCTGCTGCAATTTCAGTGCTGGGGACATGGGTGCAAACAAGGATCAGCTAAAAGGCCAGATGCCGCAATGTCAGGGGAATCTCCACCATCTCCATCATTTTCTTGTCTTTATATATTTTTCAGTACTATGCTTAAGAACTTTTCTACATATATGGAAAAGCAGCATACTCCCACTTACCGCTTATGGGATAACCAGCATGAGCCATTAGGACCAGAGGACCATGAGTTTTTATTATCCTCCTGGCCAGAGAAGACCAAGGACCTGATGTAGCTCTTGTTGGAGTTGGGAGAACTGTTCTTGTGGCTGAGGCAGGATCACATCCTGGATATACTAAAATACGTTCGAATGAGCAAGACATGCTTTTTTTCCCCCTACCTATTGGCTTTCCTGGGAGCGATGTGACACCCACATGTGGGAAGCGGGTTCTCCATCTTTTGGCCCTGGGTGAGATGCTCCTCGGGACACCAGAACATGTGGAAGCAGTAGCTGGGGAACAGAGGTTGAACACTGCCTTCTCCCTTTTCCAGCCCACTCAAATTGACCTTCCCTGAGCCATTTGATGATGTCATTTTGGGCAAATAAATGTACTAAGTCCTGCATTTTTTAATGCCAGAGACTATAGCACTTTCCTGTGGGAAGGAAGAGGGAAATTCCTGCTCCCTCCCCCACCACATACTCGAGCAAAGCACAGTCTGTCCCAAAGCTTTAATAAATTTTTATACATACTTCAGGCCAGTTTCTGCTCTTAAATTCATCAAGGTAAATCTGAAATGAGCAGACTTCAGTGGAGCTGCTCCAGTTTCCCTGAGAGCAAAATTGCCTTTTCTCTGCCCAGTGCAATCGAACGAAAACGATGGGAACCACAGCTTTGATGTTCCCCTTGCAGACTGGATCTCCTCTTCTTCTCACTTGTCCCGAGGTTTGCTTCATTAGCTGTGATCTTCTTGCAATTAGCTTCTCAGCTATGTTTCATGTCCCAGAGATGGGAGGTACTGTAGGAAATGAAGAAAAGGCAGCACAAGTGCAAGCTTGGGCTGACTCTGGGCTGTGCCGAGACCTTCTCCTTGTCCTCCTGCACCATGCCAGGTGGGCTGCAAGGCCCACCACGAGCAGGTCCCTGTCTACTTCCCAGCCCTCAGCAATGCGTGCCGAATGCAGGGGGTCTGCATGGAGTCCCATGACATGGCCGGAGCCTGTTTGTGGTAGGGATGTCCCCATCTGCGTGGCTGGGGGTAAGGTTTGGGATTGTCTGCTCTGGAAGCATCCCACAGCATCTGCTCAGCTCTGCAGGGCTTTCCACCTAGGGACCAAACTGGACCTCTTCCCAGATGATCGAGAGATCAAGATAAGAGAAGTAGCATTTATTCATAAAAAGAAATGTTCCCAGAACACCATGGCCAGCACAAGAGAGGATGCGTGTGCGCTCACCCCAGCTCCTGATTTACAGACCGGTGGATGAGCATTAGGAAGTGCAATTCTTTTTCCAGGACAGAGGCTTTCAGCACGAACAATAGGCGAGGATATGAATGCTTCTAACACTGCCTATAAATTCTTGCTGAATGTGTAGCAGGGAGAGTTAAGAATGAGCTGGGTCGGTTACAGAAACATATTTCAAGTCATTTCAGACAAAATGAAGTGAAAATTAATACAATATATGTTGTCAACCTTCTGTAAGGCAATAGTCTCATCAAACAGAGAGGTACAGCTCAGATTTTGCTCCTCTGTCATCTTTGGAGGCAGCAGACTAGATAGAAAAAATCGTTTTTAACCCTCTGAAGTCATAATTTCTTTGGGTCTTAGGTTCCCTCTGTCCATTATGGCCCTTCCAATTCAGCATCCTTTTTGCTTTAAGTCGCTTTGCCCTACTTCCCTTCTAAACCACTTGTCAGCCTGGGAGCAGGGAAGAGAGGGAATCTAAAGTCAGAAAAAACCCCGCTTAAGGAAAAAGTCCAACTTAAGGCAAGTTTCCTGGTGCCCAGCCAAGCCTTGTGCTGTTCTCCTGGCTGTTCTTCTCCCCCTTGTTTCTGACAGACCTGTGCTGCAGGAGCAGCACTACATCGTTGCGTGCTCTGTGAAATAAGCCTTGTCAGGTCTTACCATGTCATCCGACCACCCAGTAATGCATTAAAATATACCACATCACTTAAAATCTGTAGCTGTAGACAAAGAGCCTGCCTAAAACCACTCTTCCCTCAAAGAAAACCAGACGCACTCGCAAGACCTTCAATTACCCCTTAAGCCACCTTCTCCTCCCTGCTCCCCACTCATCCCTGAAAGTCCCTGGAAAACAGATGGTCCTTGCAGTTTGCCTGCGAGCTTAATAAATCTGGTGGACCAAATGAGAGGAAGCATGTTTCAGAAGGAGGGGGCTGCGAGGAGGACGCCCTGCCAGCTACTCCCCCCGCTCACCTGGGATTTGGGCTGGAGCCCCTCCAACACCAGCGGCTGCTGCAGGTCCACGCTGGGAGGAGGAGCTCCCTCTCCCCTTCCCTCTCTTTACTACCCAGGTCACAAAACGGTTAAGGCTTTGCAAGCTCTGCTCCAGACCTGGAATTCCACCCAGAAACGTGTTGGCAGCCGGTGCTGATCCCAGAGCTCTGCTCTAACGGGCTGCGGGTGTGAAATTCGGCTTAACGAGGGGGCAGCTGTGCGCTGCGAGGGCTCCCCTCGCCCCTCGACCTGCTCAGCCCCCCGGGAACGGCAGTGTGGACCCTTCGGAGACAAAAGACCACGCTCACATCTTTGAACGTGGGCAACTGGAAGCTGTGTCCAAGATGTACCTGCCACATCCCAGGTAATTCGAACACTCCTGAGAAGGAGCAAGGCTGAATTTATCTCCTGCAGACGCCCCAGGGGGAAACATGTTCACTGGCTTTCCTTTACTCGTTGGACATATACACAATCCTGCCGTATTTCTTCATGGAATAGCTGGATTTCCCTCTTTATTTTGCCTCCAGGAACCCCTTCGTGACCATTAGGCAAATCTCCTCTCAAGCCACTATCTGCCCGTTGTTCATAACCAGCAACAGGGATGCGCCACTGCGTGCACAAACATGGGACTACTGCTGGGAGAAAGTCTTCTCCGCCCAACGGGGCAGCTCAGGAGCCAGCGCTGCAGACATCAGCATCTCTCTCTCATCTATAAAGATGCAGGTCCAACCTGGATCAAACATATGCCAAAAATATGGACCTTTTCAGCTCAGAGTAATGACAAAGTTTATAATCAGCTCATAAAGAGGACCTTAATCGGTTGTTTCTGTGGCTTTCCTGGCTGGGGAGACTGATGTGAAGGGATGTGTTCAGGAGCGGTGGTTTGGGTGCTGCCCCTTCCCTCTGCCCCGTACTGCGGGAGGCAGCAGCAATGGTGGGGAAGGAGGAAATAAAAGGATGGATTTTGCTCGTTTAAATTTAAATCTTGGTTTGTTAGAGAATATCAAATAGCTCTTATAGATTTATCTTCCCAGAAAGGAAGTCCATTTCCAGTTTAACCCAATGTCCACTGAAGTTCCTGTGTTGAGAAACGTAATCTTGATGGCTTGTGTACAGGACAGGGATGTCTTTGCAAGTGCTTCAACTCCGAGGTCACCACATTCCGCACAAGGACATAAAATATCAGCCAAGCTCTGTTTCCTTCCTGGTTCTGATGGAACAGAAAGAAGAAACAGCAGTGGTCTCCAAACCCGCTCTGAACAGAGGGCTCAGACACTGCGCTTTAATGAGCTGCTATCACCCTGACTGGAGAGCTGAAGTATTTCAAGACATTTCTCAGCAGCTGCATTGCAAAGTTAATGATCTGTTCATTGCAAGAGCACATGCAGCTCCAGGCTGAAGGATGCAAAGACAGCCTACTTGCCTTGAACCTTTCGATATTAACCTTCTCCTGGTGTTTGACCTTAGAGAGGTGACCAAGGAAAGTCACCAGCATGAAGAGAAGAGACTGTGTTTGCAATTAGGTGGTGGACCGCACGTTTGTGGAGTCCAAGTATGATGGATGCACTTATGGATGTTTTCACAAAAGAGTCTTCTTGCTTCCAACCCGGAACAGATTTGCCTCAAACCTGGATTGATAGATGGATGCAGCTAAAACAGAGGTGACTGGTGCCAAAAAAAAACCCCACATTACATGTGTGAATAAAAGCCAGACTAGGAAGAGTGGAATTAATTTTGTTTCAATGAGTGGACAATTCTACAGATCAAAGCAACATAAAAGACTCGCCAGGCTACTTCCAAGATGAGAGCTTATGAGATAAGGATTGTGGTTTTAACACACTCGAGTGTTAACAGAGAAAACAGGACTGTGTTCATATCTCCAAATCTGTCCAAAAGAAAAGCTTGAACTTGCAGTCAGGAAATTATTGAGAGAAAAGCTTGTTATATAAAAGGTCACCATCTGAGTCAAAGGTACTTGGATGCACAGAACACAAGATCATCATCATCAAAACCTATTTTGCTGATGTGCAAGTATTTCAGTTTGCTGAAGTAACTCTGAAGTGTTTACATAAAGAGGAGAATTGCGGTGAACTGTTCTGAAATCACCTCTAAACACCGAGGACAGAGCACTTGAGCATCTGAGTTTGCCAGCAAAGAAACTTCAGGGAACAGAACCTCAGAACAGCCAAGGACATTGCTGTATAGAGGGGAAATTAAGTAGCTAGGACGAGAAACAGGAGAAAGGCTGCTAGGCACATCTATGAAAACAACCTCTTCATATATCCGTGGCCTTGAGGACAAAGAACTTTCAAGTACTCTTGCAAACATCAGGGAAATGAGAATTTGCTATTAAAATGGTTATGACAAATTGAAGAACTCGTTGGCATGAACTCAGCTCTTCTCAGCAAAGTCTGAAGTGCTCCTTTGTCGAGTGGATGAGTTTTTGCAGAAGGTGAAGCTCCAGGCTTACCCAGAAAGGCCAGTTGCCGTTGGCGTCCCAGAGGATGGTCTTTCGGAGCCTGATCCAAGGGCTATTAAAGCCACCAAGAAACACTTCATGAGACACTCAATCTGGCATTTGATGGCGGGGACTCGTAATCTCATTGATATTCTGTGGGAAGCTTAAGAATAATAAATTTATTTAAGGGAGACTTTTATTTTATTGCATGAGGCAAAATGAATGTGCCGTGCATTATTTTAAAATTCAGATTTTTACAGTGTCACATTTTACTGCTTGAGGAAGGCTTGCTTCTCCAGAACCTCACACATTGCCTGTAATTCATTCTGGAACACGCTACATTTTTAGACAAAAAAAACCCTTTTGCTGCCAGCTTCACGTGGGAAGAAAAATTTGTTTCCCTGGATGCAGTTTCCACGTTGTTACTCTAGATAGAAGTATCAGCAACCAGAAACCAGAACGCCAAGAGAGCTCTCCCTGTTGGGTGGTTTGGTGAAAGTTCAACTTTCCAAACTGTCTACAACAGGTGAAATCCACCATTCAACAAAATACATCCAAACCACATTTTTTCCGGAGTTTTGTACCTTGCTGACCAGCCTGGCACGCTGGTAAAATCATGGCTTCATGCTCAAATGAGGAATTAACTGTGCCTGGCCTTCCCTGCAGCAACCAGCCAGCCCTCGTCCCCAGCTCCTGCCGCTGTGTGCATCGGACGCGTCCCCCAGCCGAGTTTCCAGTGATGCTCATGTCTTGGGTGAGCCACAACCATCATTTTGACTTGCACCAAACACTGCTGTCAACACTGGAGATGCTCCAAGAGAACCTCTCAGCTGTTTAAAAAAAAAACAACCAAAACCAAACCAAACCAAAAAAGAACAATAATTAGAACATTAAATAATCATTTATTGCTTCACGATGAATCTCCTCCCAGGTGCATGCAGTCAGGGGCTGAGGTCTGCGCACTCAGTGAGATCTGCCAAGGGATAAGCGAGGGCTCAGCCAACTGGATCTGGCAAAGCGGCCAGAGCTCAGGTCTCGGTTCTGCAAGACAGTGACATGCAGACTGAACATTAAGCACGTGAATAGTCTCTCCCACTTAGTAGAAGCTCTTTTCCAGAACACATTTAAAACAAGATTGGACAGAAAAACAGAAATAAAAAAAAAACAAAAGAAAGAAAGAAAGACCAATTCCCACAATAAGTGGGAAAAGGAGGAGGGCTAATAAGCATTTATCAATTCTAAAAGCAACGTCTGCAGCGGGGACGGCCTTGGAGAAAGATCTCGTTTGGGTCTGAGCTGGGAACATGCCATGTTTCCTGAGAGCCCTCCCAGTGCCTGTCAGCTCTGGGGCTATATTGTCTTGTTTTGCTGTTTTTTTTCTTTTTTTCTGGGGCAAGGAGGAGAAGGGGAGCAGAGGAAGCGCTTTGTTTCTGTGGACAGCTCAGCAAAAAGAAATATCTCTCAAGTGCTGCAAGGTTTTTCTCCATGTACTTCACTTGGTTGCTATAACTTCATTTGCTGTTGTCCTTGCTGCACCAGTAGAGCCATTTCCCAGTTGGCCTTGCCCTCAGAAGCACCCTGGAAGCCTTTATGCATAAGGAGATCCAGGGCTTCTTCCAAAAGGAGCTGCAGAATTTAATTAACTCTACTCCATGTTTGCAGTCCTGTGATTTCTCTTACCTTTAACGTGAACTCACATATGGATTAAAGTGAAATAAAACCTACAATTTGAGTTCAATTCAAAGCTGATTGGAAACATGTATTACCTTTCCTTGACCCGGCAGTGAGAAGGGAAGTTATTACAGTTCTTTAGTGAGTTTGTAAACTCTTTACTGCTGTGGCAGTTTTAGTCCTGCTGAGAGAAAATTTGATCTGGAAAATAAATTGCTCCCTTTTCATTCTTATGTTTTACAATCGCAGGTTTAGATAGCAAACAAGCATCAAGTTCTTTTGGAATCAAGAAGCGAGAGTATTATCAGAACCCAGATGGCATTTTTTGGTTAAATAATAAATAACCATAAATAATAATAAAGAAATGCTCCAGACCTTGCAGATTTTAATGTGCTGATATGATACAGAAAAATTTGGAAATTTTAATGATTCAGTTACACCACGACCAAGAAACAAGTTGTATGTTTGCACAAAATTAACTGATCACGCGTCCCCAGACAAAACAGCAGATTTTCACCCTTCTTTGGAAGTTTGCAAACATTTCAGGGTCACACTGAGAAAAATCACAAATTTCAGATGCTAAAATACCGGCACCACTTTCAGGGAAATGAGAGTCTGGTCCAAACGAGTCGAGAGCAAAATCCCGTTTGTTACAATGCGCTAACAAGATCTATCGGCTGTTTGCACATCAGCTACGTTGAACGGGAAACAAAGCCCACGCCCTGAGTGATGAAGGTGATTAACACATTACGAAAGGAAGAATTGGATTTTCCATCTCTTGAGGTCTTCAAAGGAAGACAGGATGCCTTCCTGGAAGATGTGCTTCGGCAAAGGAGAACTTATGAGTTTCCCAGCAGAAACGAGCTGGGCAACATTTATTGGTCAGTGATAGATGAGGTGCACCTAATCTAATGTGCTTCCAGCTCCCAGTGCCATGAATCTCCGAATGAAAATCCGTGAAGAGTTTCACCCAGGAAGTCTAAATCAAATATCTCAGGCCTTTGCTTAAATTAAGCAAATCAAATACTTTGTGCAGGACTGATGTCTCCTACGTGTTTGCTTTTATGCATTTGCACGCTGGTGAGGCACTAATCCCCCATCCAGTGTAAGGTTCCCAACCTTTCCTTTCAATTTAATGGGATGAGCTGGTTCAGCATATTCTCACACGGGGCAGACCTCAGCCAGCCCAGTATGTCATCCACTGCAAAGGAGCCGATGAAGAAGACCAACGCAGAAGAACAACTTGATATATTTTAGCAATAGAGTGAACCTGCTAAGGAGTAGTCTATTGCTCTAACGCCACCTGCTAAGGATTTTTCCAGAACTCCTTAAAAACAAGCTACCAAGGAAGGTACAGGAAGGGGGAAAAGACTTTTTTCCTCTACTCTTCATTCTCTTGCCAAGCTGGATGCTGTGGAAGCCGCCTGGGGCACTCGGGCACTTGGACAGGCACAGTCCACCAGCAGGGTTTCCCATAGCACCTGGGCACTGAATATCCACAGTTTCTGAGATCCATTTGCCACACCATTAAAACTGAGATGTTAAACGTTCCAGGATACTCAGCTGAAAAGTGGGTTTCATTATTCTAAATAAGCCTCAGACTCACCAGGCTGAAATGGTCAGTAATATTTCCTTTTAACCCAAATAAACTATTTTTACTACACAGCAGAGTCAACATAACGTTATTTACAGGAAAACAATCATGCCATCTCTTTTAGTATCTCCATTTTTTGCATGGCACAAGGGTAAAAAGGAAAAATATTGATACTGCAATCAAATCAGACAGAAGATGATGCAGTGTAAATAGAGCATAAGGGAAGAACTTTCTGGATTTGTTTTCCCTGCTGGCACGTGTTCCTCCTGACACATAAAATCACAGAGAATTCTAATCTGTTTTCATGGGCAAACAAAGAGCTAACGGTAAAACAGAAATAAAATCAGAATTACATAAGAATGTGTGTAATGGGTCACATCACAGATGAACCCCCTGACAGCGGCTGGTGCTCAGGCTTTCTAAAGAACAGAAAAGAGGTAGAGGATGCTTCCCCAGCATCTTCTCCCGCTTCCGGCAAGGTGGTGTGTCGGGCTCCCGGCTCGGAGGGTCAAACCCAGGCCACCGTGTTTCCCACCGACCAGCTGAGCCGCAGGACAGCTTCCAGGATTTAGCTGTACTTTTGTTTGCTCAGAAGCTGCTGCCCTGTGAGTTCACCGAGCACTCCCTCCTTTTGTCTGGTGACAAAAAGGACTAATCGTTCCCTTCCCGACACCTCTGTCCACATGCAGTTTTACAGGTCCCTGCCATGCTCCCACTCCATCACCTCCTCCCCAAGCTGAAATCCTTCTGATTAGCCTCTCTTTCCATGGCAGCGATTACATATTCCCGACCCTCTGGATCACTCCTCTCCAGACCATTCCCAGTCTGAGATGCCTCCTTTGAGAGAGGTTACCAGCCCCCAGATCTGGGCACAGCTGCTAAAACAGGAGGGCTGCCACAGCCCCTCCTCGCTCATCCCCCCCCAGGTTCCAACCCGAGAGGTGAAGCGTCTTCCTAAACACTTTTTTACAAACTTCAGAGGACTTTCAGACTGAAGGAGAAATTCTTTTCGCTGCGAGGGCGAAGAGGGAGGGTGTCCCCGGGCAGTCCCCTCCAAGCACCCCTGAAGCACCCAGCGCCCCGCGACACTCCAGAGGCTCCATCCATCCCAACCCCTTCGCTGCTGCCACTGCGGGGGGCACAGCCCCGACCCCAACCCTGCTCCAGCCCCGTCCCTTCCCCAGGCGCTCGCACTGCTCCTGCAGAGGAGGAGGAGGGCAGAGCACAGGGTTTCAGGGTGCTTTCTCCGACGTTGCCGTAACCGGCTGACTACAATTCCCCCCCGGCCCCAATTTAACTTTATATCATTAAACAACAAGGTACGGTCCAGAATATCTAAAACCTTTGAGCGGTCAACGTAAACTACACCCGTCAAAAGCTCCTGATCCCCAGCCAAAGCTAACTCATTAGGTACCAGAGAAACAGCGCTGGTAACACTGTTTTTCTTGAAATGCTGACTGCAGTGGGGATTATTATATGAGGAATGTTTAAATGGAATATAATTTTTACTTGGTCGGTAATAAGCCTGTGAGGTTTATAATTGCTCGGGTCTTACAGGTCATGAGTTATTAAAACGCAGTTATTAATTTTGCATGCCTACCAATGCCTGCTGTAACGCTCCGAGAGACAAAAGAAACATTTTGGGGACTGGAAAAGAAATGAAAGCTGTTGTCTGAGGCAGCAGAAAGGGGCAGTGCGGATGGTGGGAGCAGGACAGGCAGGGAAGTGCCGGGGGGATCCTGCCCCGCTCGCCCCAGGAGCTCTCCTCTCTCGCACCATCCCCAAGTTTTCTCTCCAGCCATGAGGCAGAGGAGAGAGCAACTTGCCCTTCACTCCATGTTCAAACTGTTCTAAACCAGGGAGAAACAGACCCAAAACTACCTATAGTGATTTTTGGTGGGGAGCATTAATTTCAGCAGAATCTGAGGAGGACCAGGACCTGCTGCCTTTTCCTGAGATCCAGAGAAAGGTCTGAGCAGTGCTGGGCTGGAAAGGGAAACCAGTGAGCTCTCCGGTGATGCTCACCCTCATCCCCAGCTCTGCCTGGGGCAGGGACAGAAGCAGCACCGTGGCTGATGTGGGTGAGCCCTCTCGCTGTCCCCACACGTTCTCCCTGCCGTGACGCCCTGCTGGGGCTTGGACTGTAGTGGGAGAGGTGGGGAGATGAGCCAAAATCTTCTTGCGGAGCAGAGGTCACTCCTGATGCCACCCTGAGGATCAGGGATGCTCTGAGGAGAGAGCAAGATGATGAGAAGCATCATGGAGGATTACGAACTTTTCCCTCTCTTCACTGTTAATCAGAGCAGAGTTAATACGCTCATGGGACTACTCGGCATTTGCAGCCTGATGTCTGGCTCCAAGGGCACTGGGCAGCAGGATGGTGGGATGGGGATGGGGATGGGGATGGGGATGGGGATGGGGATGGGATGGGATGGGATGGGATGGGGACGGGGATGAGGATGGGGATGGGGACGGGGATGGGAATGGGGATGGGGATGGCGATGGGGATGGGGAAGGGGATAGGGGTGGGGATGAGGATGGGGACGGGGACAGGGATGGAGATGTGGATGGAAGCAGATCTTTCCCTGTGCTGTTCCCACCCTGCTGCTGGCCTCCCTGCTCGTAGCTAAACATTTCAGCCAGGCTTTCAGGGTTGCTTTTGTTCTTTTTTTTTTTTTTTCCCTCTAAAAACCTGCCAGGGAAATGCTGTGCTAACACGTTAGCCAGCACTGTGCTCGGCACATGAAGGGGGAGAATGTACAGGCACCGAAACCCAGAGGTCACCGCACCGATGAGAAGCACAGAACAGGCTTTGTGCAGATCTGCCCTGCCAGCTCCCTTCATTCTTGACTTGAAACACTTGCTGATAATCCACTCCTTGACCTCTCCTACACAGGATGCAGTGTCACTATATGGAAGCCATATGGAACAAAGGGATCGCTCTCAATACATGCTGAGCATAAAAAATAAAGTTTACAATGGCACCGTAACCACGGCAGCTGGGTCGGCTCTTTGCCAGCGTGCCCTCGTGTTGGCAGCTGAAAGCTCGTGTGCCTGGTATGATAAAGCACGGCTTATCAGGCTTTAATAAGAGGCATTTCAGCCAGAGGATGTGTTTGTACCTCTCTGTAACCAAGCTAGCTCCTGAATTTATTGTGCAGCTTTTTTTCCCCTCCTTTGAATAATCATTAAAGCTGTGAAATGCTTTCTAGAACATGAGAAACGGATATGATTCTTGATGTTCCTGTTCCTTTGAAGGAGGATACCTGGTTCTCATTAATAACCTACGTGTTATGGGATGGAGCTATGGACAATTTGCTTTCTAGTGATTGCAGATTGGACTACAAAGCTTGGGAATACTCAGAAAACAGACTGAGTTTCTGCTCCAAATGTTTTAAATACGCATGCACATCTCATGTCTAAAATTTAGAAATGCCCCATGATTTGCCGACAGGATTTGAAAAACTCCTGCCAGGATAAAGGACCTGCTTGTGTCTTGGGGGGAAAAAGGGGGAAATCAACTGAAAAATTGCATTACTTTGCAAAGGAACAGTAAGACTCAAATTTTGCCCCTTCAATACAGAAACGAGTACAAGGCTTCAAATAAGCCTTAGAGGGATGGAGCTCCATGTAAGGTTTTGACCTCCTTGTTCCATATCTCTTCACTAATCTGTCTTTAATAACAGAAAAGATGTTCTGGCAGATGCAAAAGCCACCTGATGACCAAATTCGAGCCCGTGTTTCCATCTCACTTTTATCGACACGGTGCTAGTCATACCCTGCCCTGCATTTCCAGCGCTTCTGGCGCAGATGGCTGGAGGCAGATTACAACCAGCATCTTGTCTCTGCGCTCCTTTGCCTTTCAGGAAGGTTTTATTGGAAATCTCATCTGCTCCCATTGGTTTGGTCCTGTGCCAGCTCTAAATGAGAGATGGCCCGTTTCCCACTTCATTTCCCCTTCAAAAATTCACAGGGAGTACTTGGCGGTTTTCAAACCAAAAAGCCCAGCACAGGCTAAATCCGCTACCAGAAGCAAAACCCAATTATTCAGCCCATCACTGCTGCACCGGCACCGCTGCAGGGCAGACTGAATTTTGCTTATTTTCAGCATCTCCACCAGAAACCCTCCTGTCCACGCTAGAAAGGAGCACACGCATTTTTTGCAGATCATCTAAATGTCCGATAGTGAGAAATTTCGCATCATACGGCAGGGCACGAGCAATGGCTTCTTTGGCAAGACAAGTCAGACCCTTCTCCAGTTTTCAGCCAGGAAGACAGAGGGGTTAGTTTTGGACCAATTACTCAATTATTAGGCTTATGAGTTCAGTATGCCTTAGGAAAACAATAGAGAAAAATATGATGGGTTTTAAAGCAGGGATTGAGTGACGTTCCTCGCACACAGAGCCCAGCTTGCTACTCCACACATTTGGGTGGCAAAAAAAAAAAAAAAGGAGGGCAAAATGTGTCTTTTCTTGTAAGCTAGCAAGTGACCTCAGCGTAGCCTGAGGGCATTTTAAACCTATCTCTGCCTTTATTATGTGTGTCATATGCCCCTATTCATCCTTTGTAGTTTAAAGCAAAAATGACCTTTTATAGCTATCTAAAGCGTAATTTTGCTCATGTTCTCCACTCTCGCCATTTGTTTCCAGTTAAATATCAAACAGATGTGCACCCATTTTTAAAAAAAAATGTTTAATATTAGAGAGCATGCCCTCATATAAGACTGGGAAAGCCTTTCAGGAAAATAAGCCTTTCAAATAAAAAGGCATATTAGTAAATTTTAAGGTGATTTTAACTGTATATTTTCAAGCATTAAAGGAAACAGATCCAGCAAGCCATAAAGTGACAAGTGGGAGGTGGGGAAAGATATACGGTACTAGTTTGAAAGAGAAATTAGACCTGGAACAGGGTGGAAAAATCCACCTACCCTGGAGCTATTTGGACCCACAGGTTTGGGGGTGGGGACGCCGGAGGGAGGGAGGGAGGGTGGGCTGCCCACTGGTAGGGGGGCACAGGTACATGCATCAGCTCCATCCTTCCCCCCTCCCCGCTCCCAGCAGACACAGGTTGCCGACTGTCCAAATCACACCTCGGAGAAGGTGGCAACCTCCAGGCTCGTTTGATATCTCATGACAAAGAGGTAAACAGCAGAGAGGGCAGGTTTTTCAAAGCCAGCTCTCCGTTTGAATATGGTGCTGTGGTTCCAATGAAGGTATCAATCAGCGCCGGTCGAGCTTTGCTCCGGTTCCCCTCCTGAGTCTGCAGCGCTGATGGTGCAGGGCTGCATTAAACGTTCCACATCCCCTCATATTTCTTGGCGTTGCACATATTTAAAGTTCAGAACTCAATTACCTGGCTCCCATGATCTGCAACAGCCATCTCCTCTGATGGTTAATGCTGAAATTAAAGTATTTCCATGTGGCTGCTTGAATTTCTCCTCCTGTAGGGAAGGACTTTCTCTGCTGACACATGCCTGCAAATTACATTTCCATTTGGCACCAAAGGCGGTTTGCATAGCATTACTCTGTTCCGGGGCTATTTCATTTGCAGTTTGTGGCACTGGGGAGGACAGCTGATGCCTTTAGTGTTTTACAAAACTCGGGTTGTGTCTGCTGGTACAGTCCAGGAAGACGTAACTGGTTATCACCCCATTAGGCTGCTGTAGCAGTACCTGAAACCCTGAATAATCTGAAGTCGTTTTCCTTAATGACTACTTAAGGGAAATGATCCTGTTTCCATCCACTTAGTTTTGACAATGCAACCAAGCCCAGGGGTCTGCAGGAATTAGTGCTTTGAAGGCTTGGGGAAATAATTCTCTCGCTCCCTCTCTCTGCTTCTTTTACAAGCCAGGCTGCCAGCTTGCACGTCCACCACCGTCTCACCGATTCCACTGTTCGGCTTCCCTGCAGTAAATGGAGTATGGTTTCCTCAGCTTTGGGCAAAGGAAAAGAAAATCCTGTCTCTTTTAATCCCTTTATTTCTCACAAGCAGTTGAAGTGTGGAATGGAGCATAATTTATATTTTGAGAAGCGTGTCAAGGCTCTGGGAGGTTTATTCCTGACTCTGCCTCTCTTGCTGAGGGATGTCTTGATAAAAGTCTCATAATTTGGAGGGTTCTGGAGCCCGGGGCGGAAGGCAAAGCCTGTGTTTGGGTACTTTTTGCACACCCCAGGAATGGGTCACGCAGAGCACAGGCACCCGGAGGCCACAGCAGCCACAGGACCGGCTAACGGACCACATCCCACAGATCATCGTGGCACCGGAGAAGCCGCATTCCCAGAGTCTTGCAGGGATGAGAAGTTAGTGTGTATTTTCCGTGCTAACCAAGACTTGCCACCACAAGGCATGTCCAGCGTATCATGAATTTATGGTAAGAAAGCACTGCTTTCATCCAAGAGCATTTGTTTCTCTGTTCACTTAACTTCGTTGAATTATGAAGACTATCACCACCCATGGTCCAGCACAGGGTCATCAGTCGCTGAATTAACGCTGATTTTCATTGCATTCATTCCCAAAAGAGCAGCTCAGCCATGTGGAGGCCTTCCAGCCTGATCCACCTCCCAGCAAGTCAGTAGAACTGAGGTTGGGCCCTTCACGCTTCCATCTGGGAAGGAAAATGAGCACAAGTCAGGCTGGAGAACGGGAGCAGTAGAGAACGCAGCTGCGTTATTAAGGCAACTTAAATCAGGACCCAACAGAATACAACAGTGTTTTTTAAATTCAGTCCATTAAATCAGGACAACCCAATAAAACCAGCTTTTCACCCTAACTATTGCAAAAGAACAATTAAATTATCACTGCTTGCCGGACCTGTTGCTCAGCTCAGTAGGATTTTCCCATCCTTCCCTGAGAACAAATAGAGCGGCTGCCAGAATGTCAATGTGGGGTACTAAGCAATGAGAATCATTTAGATTCCAAACCATCCCATCCTAATCCTCGCCTCCCCACCAGCCGAGTTATTCGTCGGATAACCAGAAACACCTGGGTACAAGGAATTTCCTGCTGCAATTCAGCCTTAATTTCCTCAGATAGTAAAAACCTAAGGCTCGCAAAGGTGAAAGAAACCAGCAGTCAATCAAGTATATCACCACCACCACCACCGCAGCAGTGATAGTACATTCTAAATTAAATTTTAATTCCCA
Organism: Charadrius vociferus; assembly: GCF_000708025.1. Classification (NCBI taxonomy): domain Eukaryota; kingdom Metazoa; phylum Chordata; class Aves; order Charadriiformes; family Charadriidae; genus Charadrius; species Charadrius vociferus. The sequence continues at coordinate 3,297,506 of NW_009646744.1, read as the reverse complement.
CCTGATGGTTCACCGGGAGTTACTTTTATACGAACCATTCATCTGACCCACCTTTGTATTTCAGGCGATTTGTTGTGGTCCCATTAGTTATTAACACCCATCCAAGTTCCAGAATGGCTTTTTTCTGAGTTTGTGATCAGAATCAAAATGAGAATCCAAGAAGGCAAAGTCTGTACGCGTTGGCTGGACAGATACATTAAGGCTCCACAAACAATCTTATTGTGGGAAGCAACGAACAACAAAAATGCCAGGAAATCTCCCAAGTTCAGACACGAAGTGTCAACAAGGCAGGTTTGGGATCTTTTATTTTTATTTTTATTTATTTGGGGGTTGGAAAGTGGTTATAGCGCTTACTGGGCTCATGCCTAGAGATGAGCTTTGTCACCTCTCCTTGTGGTCAATAGTCTTAGCTGCAAAACTATCCAAGAGTTTGGCACAAACCGTGTGACATCATTATCACTCGAAGCAGTTCAGACATGAATTAGAAAAGGTGATCAGGGCTGAGGCACGTGGGCAGAGCTGTCTGGGGGAAGGCAAGAAGGGGCATTTCAAACCAGCACTTTCAGTACCTGGAGTAATTAATTAAAGAAATAAACCTAAACCAAGCCTTTAAAGCCAGATTTTTTTAAGAGGGATATTCACGGAGTTTCCATTTTTACATGCTCAGCGTGGCATCTGCAGTCATTTCTGTTTGCAATTCTGCCAGATCTGTCAAAGCAACAGGCACAATTAAAGGACGTTTTGGCAAAATTCACCACAAAAAAGCTGAAGAGGGAAACAAAAAAAAAGTGAATTCAATAGAAGATTCACCCAGAATTGCTGACATTCCTTTTTTCTTCTCAGCAAATCTAAATATGAATATTCACAAATGTCGATGAACACGAGATTCTTATCCTAAGAAGATGCTTTGCGAGGCAGCTTCCTAACACACTTGAGGACTATTGAGAGCAGGAGGCTGGCTGTCCTCGCTAGGCAGGGGACAACGGCCTTGCAGGCTGTGCTAACAGATGGCTGTCGATACCAAACGGGTGAGACCTCCCCAGTAAGGGTGTTGTTAGGTTTTATTGGCAGGACCCATGAGACAGGCATTTCCACAACATGGACTGCAGCTCCAGCATCCCAACCACCGAGGAACATAGCAGCACACTGCTGCTGTGGGAGGCCCTTTGCCTTCGGGGGGAGGAGAGAAATACAACTTTCCTGTTCGGCTTGGTAATTATTTTGAGCTGAAAAATGTTGTGGTTATCAACATGAATGCAGTAGCATCTTTAAAGGAAGAAATTTGCTCTGACACATTGCAGTGTGGGCTTCTTCAAGAAAATACTATTTTAAAACAGTCACATTGTTTGTGTTTGAAGAGCAACAGCATGACAGCTGGAACGTCTGTTTTCAGTGGTTCCGTAACAAACTTGAGACACCAGTTGCCTCTCACATCAAGATCAGTGCAAGGCAATTGAGATCTTTCCAAACCCTGAGCCACAGCCACGAAGCAAGTGTCGGTGCCTGCAGTGACAGGCAGTGTCAAACCAAAAGGAAAAAGGAAAATAAACCTTACAATGAAGGCATAGGAAAATCTGCCATTGCAAACTAGGAAACAGCATGGGATGTTACCCCAACAGTGGAGCGATGTTCTGCCAGCGTGAAATTCATGTTGGAAAACTGGAATCCTGCACTCCAAGGAGAAACCAAAGCAGATACCATGTTCAGGTTTTTATCCTTTTTGATTTCTGTCATGCTACAAAGCTGACCACAGCTGGGAAAGGCTCCAGAGTCAATGTCACCATTGCATCTCCTACATACTGCTGGGACCTTCTGAAGGAGGAGGAAGATCCTGAGCAGATGCCCCTGTGGGGTCCAGCTTCTCATGGGTCAACTAACTGCTCAGAACCTTGTTCAAGCGAAGCCAAAGGAAGATCTGCCACACTACAAGGGCAGCAGTTCAAAGCTATTCGGTCCCCATTACTTGGACCAAAACCCCGCAAAATGATAGGTCAAGATAAGCCCTGGTCTTGAAGGGGCGAACATCTGCAGTGAAGAACAGTTTCCACAGACCAGCTTCCAGCCTACAACATGCCAATTTCCCAGGCAGAGTGTGCTTTTCATTATTGCTACGATGATACACTTATAAATGGATGACCATGTCCAACAAACAGACTCTAAGAAGGGAAGGGTTGACTGAACAAGGACTGCACCAGGAACAGCAAACACCGTCATATGAAAACAATTAGCGCTTTTTCTCAGGGGAGGAGATCTCTCTCCCCTTCCTCAAGCTTTTCTGTATATTGCTCCCTTTCAGTTAGCCTGGGCAATTTTAAAATTCCTAAATGATAGGTGGGATTTTCCAGCCTCCTGGCTGTTTATAGCAATTAGGATTGCCTCTGTAGTGACATCATGTCTATTTAAAAGTGTTTATCACTCACTGCTTTAACCAAATTTCAAAGCATATCTGTTGCCCAGCAACAGAAAAAAGCTGGCTGCTGTTTCCCGAACAGAAAATTAGGAGTGTAATCACCTAATGCCATCCTGTTCACTGATAATTAAGCAAATTACGTTGAAGAAAATGCCTTATATTAAGGTTACAGCACTGATTTTTGCTTCCATCTGCAGGATCAGGTCTTAGCTCCTCCTCTGTGGTTTGCTGAGCGACCTGAAAAACTTAATGTTTGATGAAAAGTGTTTCTCCTAAGTCAGGACAGCCCCAGAGCTGTAACTCCAACCAGGTCATGGGAGAGAGGAGGAATCACACTTAGACCTCTTGAAATTCATCCCAACACCACAACATGAGCCTACCAGAACAGTCTGTAGCTATTTTCTCTAGGTGTTCATTGCCTGCTTGCCATGGCCAGGAGACCTGCCTGACTCCAAGGTCCTGCATATGCCCACAGCTCAATGACACAGCAGAAATGATCCTTCAGGTCTGCCCTCCCCAATAGTCCTCTTGGCCTAAATTCAAGTGGATTGAGTCCTACGTGTTGCTGGATGCGATGTGCTCCACTAAGAGTTGTACGCTGTCTCAGGTGGCACTCATGGTCCCAATGAAGCCTGGTCCCGTTGTGCAAAGGATGATGAGAATTGGGTCCTCCAGTGCTCTTCTCGGTGCCCAGGAGAAGAAGCCACAGGCATCCTGAACAGCTTGGAGTCTTCATAAAATGAGAGCAATTAATTTTAATCCCCACTAGATGGTGCAGGAAGTCAATAAATGTCAATTGTCCTCTAACACTGGACGTGTCTTTCAAGCGCTTCCATATTCCACCACAAGTACTTCATCAGATGGTTTCTCTCATGAAGCCCTAAGCAGGGCTTGAACTGGAGTCTGAACAGCACCTGAACTCCCCGCTGGGCACCAGAAAGAGTTTTTAAACCCCTTTTGGGCATAGGTCTGCCTATTTGTACAGCCTATTATTATTATTATTATGAAGAATAATAAAAACAATGCTAATAATATTACCCATAGAGGAATTAATGTAAGACTTAACAGAAATGTAGTTCTGCTGACATTCAAAACTCCTCTATGAGATTTAACAGGCAACTGCATCCTTCTTCTGTAATAGGGTGGTTTAATGTATCAGAAGACAAAATCTGTTTTCTTATAATTAGATTGTAAATGATTTGAAAGTACAGACTGTACAGCTTCTAGTACAAATGGTCTAATTCATGGTTAAAGATCTCCAAGATGCTGGAACAATATAAAAATATACACAAAGATAATGAAATCCTGATGGATTTTATAATTATTTCTGTCTTGCAAGTTTGTAATAGCTTCATACCCCTATTTCAGTTTTCTGAATCTCAGGCCATAAACCAGAGGGGTCTTGCAGGATCAATATGCAAGTTATTTAGAAGAGTGTTTGATGCACATATGACTTTCTGTAACACTGACACATGGCAGCATGTAGATCTAAAACCAACAACAAAACATGCACACGCTTGGGTAAGGATGAAAGAGAGAATGAGCATGGCAGATGTTAGCTGGATCACATAATGCTTCGCTGGAAGGCACTCGGATACTCTCCGGTGATGAAGGTGGTATGACATCCTGTATAGACAAGAATGCAATTTACCCAGGGAACTTGCAAGCAAATAAAAAAAGTACAGTACCATACCCATGAAATGAGCCTTTGCTCTGCCGTCCTAAATTCTGCCATGAGGCAGTGCTCCCAAACATCAAAATCTATATGGGTCAGAAGAGTTTCCAGCTCTCTGAACACAAATCAAATTCGAAGAGATAATGAGCCAAACAGAGACATTAATTATTTTTTATGTTGTAATTTATTTTGAGACATTTAATTAATGTCATAAAAATATATAATATACATTTTCAATAAAGAATTCAAAAAGTACCACAATCAAAAATCACATGACCTTAGTTTCATTATGAAAAGTACCTGGATTCAATAAAAAGAGGACATAGCTTTATCCTAGACATAAATTTGGTTCAGGCAGCAATATTGAGAAAGGTTAAATGGTAAAGAAAACTAATCTCTTAAGGCAATATGAATCATAGGAAAAGAGGTTGTGGTAAAGCGATAATAAAAATCACAGCTGTAATATTCTTCTCACGGAACCGATGCCTACTAGGTGATGTACAGCACTGCCGGTGCCTCCGTACCACCGCGATGGGCTCACAGATGTGACTGAGCGGGGACCGAATCTGCAGCGTTTGTAGGTCCTGCATGGGAAGCGAGGGCAGGACTAGATGCGATCTGCACCGTATTAAGCCTAGAACATGGCTGCTTGGCGACCTTCGAAGTGTCACCGGGGTAAAATACCACGAGCATGCTGTCTTCTGGTGACAAAGGGGGCAGCAGCATCGTTTCGGTGAAGCTGTGCTGGTTTACTCCCAAGGACAACTCAGTGCCATATATTTGCAATTAGCGTAGTTGCTTGCTTATATTTATGAAGCCAGTTTAGATTAATCGAAGACAGTTTAAAATTTGTCCTTTACTCATTGCTGTTTACTCTCTTTGCTATCAGCATGAAAATCTGACCACACCAAACAAAGTAAGTTGCTTTTATTGCCATTTGTACAACAGCTTTAGACTTTGATGTGTGGAAAATTTGGAGTCAAACTGCAGAGATCCACCTTTCGGACAGCACATCTGGTCAGGCATTGGGTTTCGGGAGCATTAATTTACAGAGATGTAGAGGAAACCTCCATGTTGTTCTGCTTTGCTTTTCAGTTGTTTCCATTATTTATTGTAAACCTTGGCATGTTTGGGGTTTAAGTTTTTTAATAGTCTCTTTGGGGGGTTAAATTTGATCTGAAGAAATATATCATGAAGTAACCTTTCTGCTCATGCTCAGATGCCATTCAGAGGCAGATAACTGCTGTGTACGAGTGCTCGGCCGGCGGCACAGGCTTGCCACAAAAAGGCCTTCAATTGTTTGAAGTTGAAGCAACACTAGCTCTTTGCTTCAACTTGCTTTTTCTATAGAACATGATAAATGCCCCTAGGGAGGAATGAGCCAAAAAAAAAAAAAAAGGAAAAACAATGCCCTTGTTTTCCAGATGTATTTTGGTTTACTTTAGTCTTCCTGAGTCCAAATTGGAAAAACACAATAATGTGTGGCAATGCTGTCAACCCGCAGGGAAAACAAAAAAAAAATAATAAAGGCTGTGTTTTGAAACCATTGCTTCCCAAAGGGTGGAACTGCAACATGTCTTCACAGATTCACAAAGGAGGTGACTCTCTCATTAGGAAAATGCAGTTTGGTTTCCCTCCTGGCATCAGAGAAAAACTTGCTTTAGATTACCATTCTGCGTGACAGCGCTGCTGAGAGGTTTATGAAGAGAAAACTCGGATTAAATCTGCTGCTTTAACAAATCGGTTTCTCCGTGTATTTGCCTGATACCTCTATTGAAATATTCGTTGCACATGCATTATCCTGCTAGCAGCTGCCTAAAACCATCAAGAGTGTCTCTGGGATGCCAAAGGCACCAGCTCCGCCTCGCATCTGAACCTCTGAGGGAAACATTAGGTGCACAGGCTGGAATTGAGTTGGCTCATGAGGAAAGGCTGATATTTCCCAGAAATAAAAATCCCACCTCTGTTACTCACCAGCTGGATTTGGACAGCATCGGCTCAGATTCCTAATAATTTTCATATATGGGCATCAACCAGACTATGAAATGGATGAAACTCGAAACCTCCTGCAGCGAAGCCTCTCCGGATTTGGTGCTCACGTGGAAAAAAAGGGCTGAGCGGGACTCAACTGTTCTCAGCTCTTGAGCAAAGCAGAGACCCCCTGTCATGCTGGCTGCGCATGGGACACAACCTTCTGTCATGCCACTCTCCCGCTCCTGTCCCTTAAACTTGCAGTAAAATATTGGACTTATTCATAATTTCTCTAACCCTCTTACTATTTATTGCCAGACCCTGCAGGAAGTGTTCCAGCATCCCTTCATTCCCATTTCCCTGGCAGCTCTGCAGTTACATTCAGGATTTATCTCTTCTTGAAAGTACAGCCTAAATCCTAGACACGATGACACTACATCACTACCCTGCGCAGAGATTGTCTTCATATTTTGCTACATTCCCCATGCGTTTCTATATCATTTTAACACTGAAATTTTGTTTAATTACATTAACGCTGCTTTTATTGCTGTTAGCTTGTCTGATAATCAAAATACGGTCATTGGGGCTGTACATTTAAGTGTTTTAATATAGTACCATGTCTCCTGTATCCTTCTGGAGGAATAGCTGTAGCCCAGCTAAAGCTGTCTGGATAATGGGAGCCCAGGAGCCCAGGAGGATGTGGTACTTGAGCAAGTTTTGCACAATCCAGAGCCCTGACAAATAACAACATAAAACAAAATAATAAATACCTCATGCAGTACACTGCGGGTACTGCCTAATGAGAAAATACACATCTTCAGGATGTGC
>NW_009646744.1:3278871-3290572 GCF_000708025.1 Charadrius vociferus | reverse complement strand
ATAAATCCTCTTGCAGCCTCAATAGCTGAACTCTGCTCATTCCAGCTGCAATGTTATATCCATTTGCTTCTCACGCCATAATCCCCTCTTCTAAACAGTCAATGGCAATTCCTACATGTTGCAAAGCGACCACAACCTCCTCTTTTTAACTTCAGCTGTCAACCCAGTCAAACAGCAAAACTGGGGGGTTCCCCTTGCCTCATGAACAACTGTTTTTGGTGGCCGTTGAGTTATTTCCTGGATTTAAAGAGAGGAGCAGTGGGAAGCAGAGCTGCATTCGTGTCGCAGCAACTACGGCACAGCCATCTGCAACAGAACAGCACACACACACGCAGCAGCCACAGTGAGAAACACTGCTCTTTGCAGCAGGAGGTGAGCATTCCACGACCACACGTTGCGGAGAGTAAGCTAAAAAAAGCCATAGCCCTTGGTGACGAGCTACCATGGGGCTCCTGCACACTTAAAGCTACGTGATACAGGAGCAGGAGCTCCTGTGGAGAGACAGGGGCCCTTTAACAAAAAAACCCATGAGTTTCCTAGAAAACAAAGGTGATCATCTTCTATAATCCTCTCCCACGGCCAGTTTTCCATCTCGCATTCCTCCCTCCTCATTGCCTCTGACTGGTAGAAGTGGGCAAAGATGCGGTAATAATCAAACACCCACTGCCTGCTTTGTCTTCGGATCGAGGTGATGGCATGGATCTCTGCAGAAAACAAAAACTCACTGCCAATGAAGTAATTTTAAAACCATCTGTTGTAATTCACTGACTAATGAAGGGAAGGCTTGCTCTCCCCAGCCTCACTGCAATTTGCCATTTTTTCGGCGCAGATATAAAATGCCACTGGCCTCTTCTAGAAGTCTCTGTGACAGCCTCGAGGTGACTGTCCAAATACTTCTCACCCCTGGCTAATGTAAAATCCCCAAACTTAGTCTCACCCTCACTGAAAAATATTACAATAGAGCCAGTTTTGCAATACTCCAATAGTAAAATCTCTCCCAGTATGCTGGCAGTGAAGGATAAAATCACACACAATATACAGCAAACTGGAGTTCATGGCAGGATTGATTGACGGAGGTTCAGATGCAACTCAAAAGGTAAAATCATGTGTTACCTCACCATCCCCTCTTTTATCTTATATAGCAAATCACCATCCTTGACTTTGAATTCCTTCCCTCTTCTCTTTTTTTAATGCCTGTTCATTTCTTTTGATGTCTGAAATAAAAATCAGTGTGCTGGAAATATTGCAGTTAATATGTGGGAATCCAAGCATCGCATTACTGGTGGGATCCCATCTGATTTCAGGTGTGTCCCATTGACCTCACAGCCTATACCTTGGCAGCTAGCTTTTGTTTAGAAGCTGAATAAAAAAATAATAGGAGAAAAGTCTATTTAATTAAGGAAAAAAAAAAAAAGAAATAGCTCGATCTTGGCAGAATTTCCCACTTATAGTTTAGGGAGGTTTATAGCTTGCCAGTAGTTGCAGCCTTCATCCTTTGCACATTTTTCTTCCTTTATGTCTGCAACTCCTTTCAATACTGGCAGGTATAATAACGTTGGGACTGTAAGCACCAAAGTACACAAGTATGCTGACATCAGGCATGAAGCATTGCACCGGGAGGCTGGAAAGGCAGTTTATAGCGTATCGTTTCAAGAGTGGAACGCCATATATTTTCTTTGCTTTTTTGTACCTTTCTTTAAGAAGTCTTTGTGGAGCAAGCTGCTGATTCAGCATTGCCTCCTGGCGAGCTGGGAGAGAGCGATGATGTGAAACTGAAACGCCAGACCTGGGACTGGAACAGATTCCTGGATCAGCAAAGCCAATCTGCTATGGCAGAAAGCACATCGTTCCTGCCTTTAGATTACTGAGGTTTTCTGAGGGGGCAAGCAAAATGCTGTTAATTTTTGCAGCCAGCGAATCGGCAGGAATAACCCGGGGCTCGCTGTCTGAGACCACCCAGGCGGGGACAGCCTGTCTCCCGAAATCCTGCCTGCCGTTATTTACGACACGGTGGCCGCAGCCGCTTCTCCTTCTCCAGCACCGATTGCCAACTTTCCTTTTTTTGGCGCTTAGTAGGGAGAAATTTCTCCCTTTTGCCAGGTGAAATGTATTCACTGAACTGAGGACATTTGGTAGTGAATTCTTGCTCAGGCTTTGTTTAACGTTACCTGGGTCTAATGCAGTTTGTCCATCTGCTCCCACGTTGCTGCGTCCCTTATGGGTGCCGAGATGCTCATTTTATAGCTCCCGATATTTCCTTCTCTCTTCTAAGCATTCTGCTGAGCTGGTGCCCGACTGATTTGAGTATACGAGCTTGTTTTCAGACGCAAGGACCTGAAAAACATTTCAATGCCTCCAAAAGCCTGGGAATTTTCCAGCAGTTTTTCTGCAGCCTGTCTTGTCTGCTTTGAACACGCTTTTTGCGGTGCTTCGCATCTCTCCTTTGAGCCTTTTGTCACAGGTTTAGTGGCACCAGTTCAGGACCGGACCTGGTTTAGATTAAATCAGTAGTTTTTCTGTAGCCTCAACAACTGAAATTCCAGGCTGTGTGTTTTTCCTCAGCGCCCTGCCTGTGATTCGCATCGTCTCCGCAGCAGTCGGATTGTGTCATCATGTGCTGTTAATGGCTGCCAATTCCCTTTCTCCTCCTGCATCGCTCGGAGGAAGGCAGGGTAACCCGGCAGGCCCTGAGCTGCCTGGCTGGGTGGCTTTCCCGTTCTCGTTCGCGTGCTCCTGCCTGGTTTTTGTGTCCAGTATGACTTTAGATTTCATAGACTGCATCTCCGTGAGGTTGCGCAAGCCATTCCTGTCAGGAATGCAGGAATCACCTTGCAAATCACCACAGCACGGTGCAACTTTATTTTATTTGGTTTTTTTTCCCCCTTCAAACTGTGACATACGGACTTCCCTAGACGCCAGTACTGCTTACATCTCTATTAACCAAAGCAAATCCCATCATTGTTTTTCTTCACAGTCTTACACACTTCTCACTTTGGTTTCTGGATAACAGCAGAAACTGTCTCCAGAACAGCAGAGCTTATCACAGCAGCATTTATAAATCAGGTTTTGCCTTTAACCTGAAGCCAGAACCCGTAGTGTAAGATCAAGTGGTGCCAGACCACACAGCTCATCTCTAAGACGGAGGTAGAAGCCGTGGAGTCTGGCTTCATTCCCGGGCAGATGCCAGCCATAGCCATATCCTGCTCGGAAGGGTCGGCCAGCTCCAGTTTCTCCTGCTTTGGCTGTTGTTCAGCACTAGATTCATAATAACGCTTAGTGACAGATGCAATAAACCCTTCTCTCATCTACCTCCCATCGTTACCAATGCAGCATTATGATTTTTGTCAGATATTTCTTGACCCTCTCATCTCTTTCAGTGCTTAATACAGCTTCTAGTGAAGCACTGCCTACCCTAATCCTATCCTAATCCTATTTTTTTTGCCATCAGGGCAATAAATAAAAAAGCTTAAATGAGGAATTCAGTTCATCTGGGTGTTCCTTCTCCCTTCATGTCTGTCCAGGTATATATAAAATTGACAGCTGACTTTTTTTTTTTTAAATTAAATTACACATAGTGACAATCATTTAGCACTCCTCCACATTACTCCAAAGGCAACGCGAGCGAGTTAATAAACTGCATGTGCCATCTTTGCACTAGCGATGTGGCCTACATATACATGGTCTGACAACCGATGGAAGCTTTAACAACCCAACGCCCTTCCAGAACTGTCAGTAAGAGGCATTTCCAGCAGCACAGTTCCAGCTAAGCCTTAATCAGTCTAAAGCTCTGCTGTTTAAATGCAATTTAAACTCCACCTGCTGGCTGATCTCCTTAATGGCATCATGTCTTCATATACAGATGGTAAAGGTGCTTAAGGATGTTCCCCTTTCAGTGGTAAGGGGCTTAAGAAAGAGCTGATCATACATCCCATTAAGAACAATACTAGGCAAGACTTTCTAAAGTGATTAATGATCTCTATAGCTCTGTTTAATAGATACTGTCTAATAGATCTCATTTGCAAAATCACTAATCCCATTTGAAAACATTGGCCACAACAGCCCAGAAATATTCTGAAATGCAAACGAGTCTAAGGAGAAGCAACAAATGTCCTCTTAGGAGGAATATATTTCATGAAGGAGGCTTGAGATAGTTGTTTGAGTGACCAGATATTGCTTTGTTTGCCAAATCCAGTTTCCACAGATACATTTCAAGTAATCGTATAACAGTGGACTTCACTAATTGTACACACATATGCAGAACACGATGCATACGCATGATAACGAGGGTAATGGGATTGGTGCAGAAAGCTGACTTTTACTGCTGCTGGAATTTCTGCACGCCTATGTTTTTGCAAAACCATATATTGACAGAAAATTAGGATTTTGTTTTCTCTTCTCTATTTTAGTACCTATAAAGCAACTTCAGTGGAAAAACAATCTATAGAGCAGTTTAAGAATATGAGGTGCATTCAGGAGAAATGCTGTGCACTAGTAAATGCTTCCATGTGTGATAAGGGTAATTTAGCATAAAACTACACATCTCTTATTTTCTCAAAACTAGCCAGACCTTAGAAAAATGTTATGATATTAATGAGACAGAAACCTCTGAGAATTCAGTGCACAGCATATAGGGAAATCAAAAATTAATTTAAGAGGCATATTCCCAAGCTATGGGGGTTATCCACAACAACCAGTACTCTCAGGAAGTCACCAAACACTATTTTCTTCTCAAAATAGTACATAGAAAGATTTAGATTTTAATTTTGTTCCATATTCATATTTTGTATTCATTTATTATCCAATAAACGGTTTATGTGACTGTATTTCTATTGTAGGAATTGTTTGGAAAGTATTCATGTCAACTATCACCCAGAGAATGCTTTCCTTTCCATAGCTCAATTTGTGGGACAGGTCAACTGACACTGGAGACTAATTCTGCTTGCCTGGTTGATCCGCAAGCTTTGGAATGACCCTCTAAGCACTTCCAAACAAATATCCTGGCATATTTCTCATTGACATTCACCCCAATGCTTTCTATAAGCCATTTTTTTATGGACAAAAATGTCAGCAGATGAATTAGCAAGAAGCAAGTAGAAGGGAATAACATATCCCAAAATTAACTGTAGGGCTTTATGTAAAAAAAGCAAAAAGGAATATTTTTCCACACCAAAAAAAAAAAAGTGTTTTTATGTTACAGGCACCTTCTTATTCTCATTGTGTTTAGTGACATAATTCGAAGATGACAGAAAAAAAAGTCTGTCTCACATTTCTAGACTTTTGCTTGAGTTCAGCATAGGGACTTTTTCCTTCCTCTGTAGCTGGTGAAACCGTGTGGTTCCTTCTTCTTCCAGGGACTACGCAGAAGGATTGGACTGTCAAAGCCCAGAGGACGGACCTGTTCACCTGATGATGCACAGTTGCTGCACGCTGGGTACCCCAGCAAAAGCAGCACACATAAGCACAATCACATTGCAAAACCCGTTAGGAAAAAGAAGCGCAAACCCCAGCAATAATCATTGGGTTTCTCATTAACATGTGTAAACTGTTTAAAAGCACAACTTCTGAGTAGTTGTCAAGAAAGCAAGACTTTAGTTAGCAATAATTAATTATGGTTCATACCCTCAGCATCTGTTCGCTGTCAGCCTGCACAGCCTAGCTGGAATTAGCAGGATTGGCCCAGCGCGCAGGTCCTCAGCCCTGCAGGAGACTTCAGCTGCCAAGAGCTCGGGGGTGCAATACAGGTGACTCCCGCAGAGGGAGATGTTGCTCTGTTTCCTCCTTAAAGTTTAAAGTTTTTATCTGTCCAGGAACAACCTCATGTGCTCCAGTCCTCGCACAGACCACACCAAACATGTAGATTTTTGAGATTTTTGAGATGAGCAAAGGATGCGCTAGAACTTGGCATTCATCTCTATTGCTCAATTAATTTTTTTTCCATTGTCCTCATATGCAGCTTTTCTTCAGATTTCTACTCCACAAAGAGCTAAAGATAGACTGTTACAGAGTGACAGCAGTGACTTGGCAAATCTTGTTGAGCCAGCACTGCTAAATTTACAATTCATGACTGCTTTCTTAGCCTATCGTTATAACATTTCCCAAAGAGAGACAGAGACGGAAACTGTCCTTACGAAGCAGCACAGCTACTGCATCCCCAGAGCTACCGAGCTCCTTGTGTCCTTCACCAAAGCCCAGGGTGACCGTGTCACCTGGTGCTCCTTTTGACACGAACATGCAGGCACAATTTGTACTTCTGTTTCCACCACAAACAAGCATTCAGCACCATCATTTCTTCCTTCTGGACCCCTCTCTCCGTGCAGAGAACGTACTTCAGAATAAAGACAAGAAACAATGATCTCTCTGATACGAATGAGTTTATGAAGTTCAGTTTAAACTGAGGACATCAGCCTCTAGTAAGATTTTGTTTGCCATGACAGTGGGTGATCTGCATATCTGCAAAAGAAGTTTTGTTTAATTTATAGAGTAGGGTTTGTCTCAGGAGATGAATACGAAAGCCCCTGATTTCATTGCTGCCTGGTATTATGGTGGACTCTAATTCTCTTGACTCCTTCTTGAACTACATTCTATATAATGTCTGTTGTCCAGCACAGGAGCTTTTTTAATTGATATTCCTCAGAGAGGTGATCTGATTTTGCTTTTGCAGGCAAAGAAATGGGTCCGCTTTAAAAATAACCTCCTATTTGAAATGATGTATCATCGCGCTCTCATGCAGTGCAGCAGTTAGTAAAGTATTCCATAGCAACGGCCACATCTTAATAGAAGATCATCTCCTGGACATCTCCCTCTGCATTTCTGCAATTACCAACTATGTCTCCTACCATCTGCAATTATATAAAATCCCTCTGGCAACTATAGCTATTGCTTACATGGAAAATTAATGTTGGGGAAGCAATGGGATTTAATAACTAAAAATAAGAAATATGAGTTATTACTGCATGACTATCCACCAAGCTTTTCACCAGCTACCAGGAACCATTGAGCAGATCATCATGGGATGTAATTTTGAATCCTCCGACTTAATAACATAAATCATCGCTCTTACATTTAATACTTTCTTTGCACAATAACACAGAACTTTCCCCAGCCACTTGACATTAAAAAAGCAGTCATGCAAGAGGCCGTTTTAAATACCAGAAGAGAATGAACTGCTTTGCTTAATGCACACCCTGGAATCAGGTTGTGCTGAGAGCAGCAGGCTGCCTCCGGGAGAGGCAGTCAAGGGTGCCTGTTCTCTGCCTGCCCCGAGGGGCTTCAGGCTTATTTCAGAGCATGCTGCGTCCCTATCGCGCATTTACATTTCCTGATGTCACTGTGTCATACTGCTGTTGGGCTACCGATTTTCTAACTCGAAACAGCATTTAGTTTTTATTTGGAAGAAGCAGGTTTTGAAATGCATTAGATCAGAGGTTAATATTATCTCCAATCTACAGATTAATGATCATTTTACAGATTTTGGCATCTTTTTGAATCACGGTATCCATTAACTGTATGAATGACTTCACAACCGGGGTTAAAAAGTGCGATTATCATAGTGGGTCTCATTTTCCAGATTTAAAATGCAAGAAGTTTGCCTTCCTTTAAAAAAAAGTGACATTTTATTTAAAACCTTTTCAGTGCTTTTCAGTGCTATTAAGCTTTTTTTTTTTTTTTTTTTTTTGACAGGGGGCATAAGCATTGCTAGAAAATTTCCATAGTTGGTACTTTTCTAGGAGAAAGCAATTACTGAAATGGCATGGATATTGGTAAAAGTTGGTTGGCACATAATTCTTTTTTTGGAAAAAAATAAAAGGTAGCCTGCCTACAAAAATCTGGAACAAAAGAAGCAAATTATCTCTACTTACTTATCTGTCTTCAAGCCTGGGAAATGCATTCCAGACATCCGCTTCTTGTACCGTGAATGTATTGATCTCATCATAACATATTAGCACCAGTTGGCACTTCCACTATAGAACAACACGTCTGGCAATAACACAGAGTCGACAGCGCCTTGAGAACATCGAGGCAGGAACAAATAATTGTTTTCCACGTTCAGAAAAGGAGGAATATCCTCACGGCTGTCGTGACTTAGATGTCAATGCCAAGAGTGACTATCCGAAAATGGAATGAATTCTGTTCACCTGTGGTGGATAAAGGCTGAGTGTATAATAACAGCTCACTTCAACAAAGTCAGCTATCAGCTTTTGAAGTGTGCTGGAAACCAAACTGCAGTTCTCTGTTTGTCTAGATAATGAAGATAAAAAGGGGTCATTAAGATCAATGGCTCCGACCCTGTGCAAAACAGGTATCAAAACACATCGTGTTTCACATCAGCTTGTGGTCGATCTCGCTTGCAGAAGCTCCTGATCTTGATGGGCTAATTTTAAATAACAGGGAAGCTCCATATCTTTATGCTGGCTGGAAACCAGAGCAAAGTGAAAGAAAATTAACCACCTGTCCCACACACATTCAAGTACTGCGGTGAGGAATTTCTCAATACAGTAACAACCACAGTGGATTACAGCAATCTGCTGTAAGGCTGTGTCAGCCCTCTGGAAATCACAGTTAATGCTCCGTGGGGGCTAGGGCTGTGGGTTGCATTAAGAGTGCAATGAGCATTGCCTGGATTTGGTACGAGGTCACTATGTCCATCTGACAGAGAATACAAGAACGTCAATAGCATTACGCACATCACAGGTACATATGCATGATTGTAACCTGACTGTAAGGAGTTAACCAAAGCATGGATTAGGGGTGTAGTCTGCAAGAAGAGAGGAGACTGAGCAGCTGAAGGAGGTTCAGATAGCCCCTTTGGAGAAGTAGGTCATGCCTGAGGAATCTGTACTTTCTTTTGACCAACGTGAAGATGGAAGGAAAACAGCAGGGACCTGCTGGCTGGACACACCACATCCTGAAGAGATATTTCAGCAAACTGAAGTAACCCAGGACACGCATTCTGAATATCCAATATGATAAACACAGAATGACAAATAAACATTGATGACAAATGAGGTGACGCATTCAGAATTAAGACAGCTATCCCAAAGCGAAAATGCTTATCTAAGTTTAAGAGGATTACCATCATCCACAACTCTTCCCACACAGCTCTGCCCCCTCCCAAGTAATATTTCCTTCTCCGCCACCTATGGTGCATAAACAAGTTAGGTGTTTATATTCTCAATCACTCAGAACTATCTTCTGCAAATAGTCCCTTGAGGTTGCTAAAATTGATTACAGAGTCAAGGTGTCAAAATGAAGTAAGAATACAAGAATGTAAGAATACGAACTGTTTATATTAATCATAAAGAGAGCAGAGCTCTGGAAAGGTGCTTTTTATCATTCTATATATAAATAAATACATCACTAAACTGGCAAAGGGAATAAAATCTAAGCCAAAGTTTGCTTTAGTGAGGTAGTTTATGTAGTATAGTTTCACAGACCTTTGTAAGCAATGCTCCATTTCAGATATTCGTGACACACTGTGTGCTTTCAAAATGGGTGCTCTTTGCAGACCCAGTAGGTGTTCAGCACAATCAGTTTGTGCTTTGGTGGGGGGTGAGCCAGTCGATGTTAACATTAAGGTGATCAACAGCAGTCTCCTTGCTAGAGTCCTATTCCATGGAGAAATTGTTCAGGCCCTCTGCAAACTCAGGCAGCTCTCACTCCAGAAATTCTCACCAATTGTGTTTTGAAGGCTTTCTTCAAGAGCACAAAATCCAGAGACTCCCTGTAAAAAAGCAGACAGAATGAATGATGATAGTAGAAGAGCATAGAAAGAGACTTACACTGTTTCCTAGATAACTCTGTCTGCCCTTGTAGGTCAGCTCACTTCACCTTGTAGCTTTGTATGAACCTCATTAGGCAATATTGCAGGTTCTTTAAATTCCACATGAGCCTTTGCAGCTCATCATGTCAACAGAGATATTTGGGGGTTGGTCTGTTGTTTTTCTTTTTAAATAAAACTTGTGTGGGTGACAGCAAAAGGGAGTGGGAAGAGCCAAGCATTGGAGGACCAGTTCTGTATGGCACAGCACACAGGAAGGGTTACTGCGTGGGTAGCACTACCCAGGAGGAAAAAGGGAGCGGAGCTACACTGTGCTGTTAAGGAGGAGGAGGAGGCGGGAGGGAGATGGTGTGTGTGGAAGGGAACACAGGGAAAGCAGAGTGTGTCCTCAGCTGTGTAAGAGGAGCCACGGCAGATGGCCTAGTAAGTACTGTATCCATATCCTTGGGTTAAGGGCAATCAGGGACTACAGGGCACTTTACTTAGCAGGGAGTCTTTGTTAGGCAAAACTGCGTGTCTGTATAGCATTCAGGTTACAATTAGCACTTGGGGAGCACAGTGAGGCCAAGGTTGCACTTGACCTTGTGCTGCACAGAAATGTAATGAGAAATGTCTTGGGAGGCGTGGAGTTTAGCTGTGTTAAAAAACAGACCGAGACTGTGCATTTATATGGATGATAACACCACAATTATCATGCCTGAACTTGGCTAGTGGAACCGCACAGGCCATTGCTTTCATAGGCCACGTGCATTTCACGCAGCCCTGTGCATACTACGCCTTCTCACCCCTGATTTCAGAAACACTTTTTGAAGGTATGTTTCTCAGACCAACCTCACCTTTTATACAGGCTGTCCCCAGTTCCCTGTTTTTCATTCTTCCTTTAAACCTTTTTATTCCTTTCTGCTTCATATGACAAAGGTCCTGTGAACATGTGCTGATACTGAGGAAAATAATGAGAGCTGGAGCTCAGGCTGGTCGATGAAAAGAGCATGAGGGAAACTCCTTGCCCCTACGAGCTGTTGGTAGTTGCAACGATATCATGTCACTGTCACAGCTCTAGCCATGCAAGAACAGCAAGGGGCACTGGGGAAGAGGCTATGGCTAGCATCCTGCTTTGGGCACTGAAGAAAGGGGATGCTCAGTTCAGGTGGGAGCAGCAGAAGGGTCTGGGAGCACGAGCAAGCCAGTAATCTTCCATGACATTCGGAACTCCAGCTGCGTCTAGTCCCACCATCGTAAACACAGAAGCAATCTGTTACGACTTGTCTATCCTGGAGCCAAGACCCACTGTAGCAGCTGCCCTCTTCCACTGGCAATCGGCAGGGAAGGCAACTGGAAGAAGACTGGAGAGGAGAGGGACAGGGAGAGGGAGAACCCTCCATTTGTCATCCTAGCATGCGGATGGGGGGCAGCAGCAACCCGGCTCTGTGGACCCAGCAAGGTGTGCTCAAGGACATCCACATCCCTCATGCAGAAGCTCCTCCGAAAGCTCCATCTGGGCCCTTTGTAAAATGGCAGCAAGCCATTTTTCTACAGCAGGAGGAGAGCTGGGCGAGCCTGCAGGCCTCGGGCCAGCGGGACTGTCCCAGTCGCTCATTCTCTTCCCGCCCGGAACGAGAAACTTCATTTCGGGAGGAATGCGACGTCAGCCCCCACC
The DNA here is from genome assembly GCF_000708025.1 of Charadrius vociferus. Classification (NCBI taxonomy): domain Eukaryota; kingdom Metazoa; phylum Chordata; class Aves; order Charadriiformes; family Charadriidae; genus Charadrius; species Charadrius vociferus. The sequence goes on along the minus strand of NW_009646744.1, from coordinate 3,279,137 downwards.
CCCACCAACCCCTGCAGAAGCTCCTCCGAAAGCTCCATCTGGGCCCTTTGTAAAATGGCAGCAAGCCATTTTTCTACAGCAGGAGGAGAGCTGGGCGAGCCTGCAGGCCTCGGGCCAGCGGGACTGTCCCAGTCGCTCATTCTCTTCCCGCCCGGAACGAGAAACTTCATTTCGGGAGGAATGCGACGTCAGCCCCCACCCCCACCAACCCCCCCGCTTTGTCCTCTCCGCTGATGATTTAGGAGCCGACCCGTTTGCAGACAATG
>NW_009646744.1:3245667-3278151 GCF_000708025.1 Charadrius vociferus | reverse complement strand
AGCCCCGCCGGCGCTCGGCCTGCGCGGCGGTGCGGAGCCGCCGTTCCGCACGTCTCTCCGCCTTCATCCGCACGGAGTCCTGTCCGCCTTTCCCAGCTCGGGTCATCGGGCAGGGGAGGGTGATGTAGAGAGACCGCAAAAAGCAGCAGAACGCGTGTTTCGGTGTGTTTGGCTGGGGGTGGTGGTGAAGAAAGCGGGGCATAAAAGTTACCTGCCGCGTGTGAATGACTTAATTAAAAAAAAAAAAACAAAGCCGAATGACACTTTTAAAACCGTAAGCAAAGGCTTCTGAGAGTGGTAAAAATAAATGTTCATCTAGAAACGGGGCCCCGTATTCTTTTAGAACTGTCACTTCTTGTACAGCCTGCAATATGTCTGCCTGCAGGAGCTGAGCCACCTCTACGGACTGTCTCCGGGTGTGGGTGTTTCTCATAGGGGACTGCAAGTACTGCAGGACGCAGGTGAATGCAGGTTCCTAAGACTCCGCACAAGGTATATTGTAGGGGCGCCTGCATTTAGACCGAAGACTGAGGTGTTTGTGCGTGTAGGAGACAGTAAGGGGAGCAAGCTGTTTCTGTAACATCTGTCTTCTTCTAATCCTTTTCTTTCCTCTGTAATCTTTAAAAGTAAGTTGTAGAAGGCCCATTAATTTGCATCTGAAGCCTGCTCTTGGAACCAGCTCCTATGCAAGTAGGCTGGTGTAAAATTGAGGTTGCTTCATTTGTGTTGGTGGAAGGAGTCTGGTCGTTGAAATATGTTTGGATGAGGCTTGTTACTTATCTCTTGACCATACAAATGAAAGACCATTTTTTCCCCAGGACTGTGTGTGGCTGTCACTTAGCAACAGGTCTGTAGGGAACTTTGCAGATCCACTGCCTCCCCCATTCCTAAGAGCAGAAGAAATAAAAGAGCTAAGGAGCAAGTGAGCAATTAATAAAAACAGAACCTGGGTTCTTAGGCACGATCTAGAGTTGAAAGACTTAGGTGGGAATGAGACAATTACAGTTGCTTTGAAAAATATATTTTAATGCAATTGGCTATGAGAGATTTTGTATCAAGTGTTCTTCTAGAGAACTACCCAACATGTTTTGGGTTTTCTTTTAAATGTTTTGAAGGAAAGGAATTACACTGTTGTTTACTTAGCAGTCGTTACAGATTGTTTTGTTGTACTACGTATCATAACCTTTCACACTGAAATCTTCTAGGCCTTCTGGGTTCCTAAAAAGTAACTTTGTTTTCTTGTGTGTAAGGCATACTCTTCTGATTGCCAGTAAAGCCAAATGTTGGCAGTGTAGATTAAGCTATAATTGATCTAAAAATTTAGAAGTAAGATTAGAATTTGGCCTAATGACAGTAATATATAGGAAGAGTCCTTAAGCACTGCTTATTTTATAGATCAGCATTAGCAAAAAGAAAAATCCACCACTGCAAACTTAGTCTTAAAAGAAAGTGGCACGCTTAAATTTGTCCTTAGGAGTTGCCTGGTTCTGCAGGTAAAATTCCAATACGCAGCAATGAGCTTTGATAAAACATAATTCCCTTGATAAAACAGGTGATATAGTCATATTCCTGAAGAATGGTCAAAATCTTGTGCTCTCAAAGAAATTTGGAAGTATTTTTGTACAACTCTGTCAGCCAGGGTCAAGGCCCGTTGTCTGTTGTGCACAGAAGGAAGTCCTGCCTCACCAAGGTTATAAAGTAGGGATAAAGGAGCGGGAATCTAGAACTGATGCCACAAGAAGAAAAAAGAGCCTCCAGAGAAAGCCTCCCTCAGTGCAGTGAGCATTAGGTTTTGTCAGCTCAGTGCTTCCTAGAGGTAAAATCTGAAAAGAAACATGCAGTGTTTGAAAAGAGTGCAGTGTGTGCTCACTTGTCAGGGAAAGAGGCTATAGGCACATAAAAAGGTTATAGTTCCTTACCCAGACCCATCCTAAAGAGAGGTTGGGCAGAATTCAGCTCGTGGCCCTTGCTCCAAAGGGACGGGTGCTAGAATCACGCCATTCATAGCCTTCTCAGTGGGTTGAGTTCTTGCACTCCCTTCCCCCAGCAGTATAGCAGCTATCTTAAATTCCGTTCTACATCTGGGTTTTGCCTTGGAAGCATCCACGTGAATTCTGTATTGCATTTTTTGCTTTCTTCCAAAAATGTTAAAGGGCAAAGAAGTTTTCAAAATGTTCTTTAAAACAGTTTTTCTGGGTGTTGAATTCGTAAATGGTCCAGTGACTTAAGGTCCTGTATCAAATTTTCTGCTTCCCACCTGGTATACAAAAAGCTGTAATGCGCGAATGGGGTTGATTTCATGCTAGTACTCCCAGCAGTGGTCAGTGAAGACAATTGTATTTACGTTTTCCTGACTATTGGTGGCAGGATGCCCAGCTAAAACTCTTGTCACGCTCCCAGTCTTGTTCATAGTGGAGGTTTGCACATTAAGGGGATATTTGTTTCGGGGTTTCAGACCCATTGTGGGAGGGACTTCTGCCAGTTGAATACAATTGTGCAACCGTGCTTTGTTTTGCACGCAGATTTTGTGAAAATGTTATTCCTTTTTTTCCTGTCCTTTACGTTATCACTGTGGGAATTTTAGTCTTATTACTCTTCGACAGAAAGAACATCTACGGGGCATTCCTAGGTGAGGAATGTTATCTCGGTTTTCCAAGTGCAAATAAATGTATGTATGATGCTACCTTTTCAGATGAGAAATTAATATAGTGCTGGAACTGCTTTTTCACTACAGGTTTCACTTCTTAGTCTGTTTCAGACCACAAAGAGTTACTGCTTTGATAAGGCATTTAAGCTAAAATTTGAAATCACATCAGATCAAACGATAACTGAGTGATTAGCTCTTCTTTTATTACTGTCATACCTAGAAACCACAGTCACAGACTGAGACACTGTTGTGCTAAGCAGGCATTATTAGAGACCATTTTATACCAATTCTATAAGCAATGCATTTTATAAATATGCCGGACTAGCTTCTGATTAGCTAAGAACAGAGCAAGTTAGTTGTCAAAGCAAATTCAAATGCACCTTTTCAAAAAGAGTTCACTGAGTGGCTATTGTTATAGTACGTAAATAGATTTAGAAGAGAATAGCAGCACTTACATTGTTAATCTTTTGAAACAATGGAAAGAAAATAGCAGTGCACTTAATCTCTTGTGATACCAAAATGAACTTTCCAGCTTAGTGTTTGTACTGGAAAGAGGAGAAAAATAATTACTAAATCTTAGTATTTAGCCTGTTGTAGAAATGGTCCTGGATTCCACTACACTTACTGATGTGATCATCTAGATCTAAATTTAATTATCTGTTTTCTGAGTGCAGTTAATACACCAATGTAAGCCCATGATCAGAACAGTCACTGCCTGACAGCAGTAGCATTCGTAGTAATTTGTTAAGTCATTAAAAAACAGTACCTGAAAACTATTGATAGCCGAGGTTTTTTATTACTACTGCTTCATGCAAGTGTCAAATTGACTGAGCTAATCAAGTACTGGTGTTTGGAAATTAGGTATCACTTTATGAGGATGTGCAGGCTGTACTTTCAGAACTAAGCGATGTTAAACCTTTCAGAAAAACAGATGCCAATGCGCACTTTAGGAAGATGGTATTTGAAAGTGTGCTTTAGCAGAGTATCTGTGTTCAGACAGAAAATATCGCCAACCAGAGTTACTACAGCCAATTTCAAGCAGAAAAATATTAATTACGCTGATTTCATTGCTACACCTTAATATTTTGTTTCTTAGAAAATATATTTCTGGCTTGCAAAGAAGTGACAGCAGAGGAGCCTTGTAGCTTGAATCTTTCCTGATATACCATCTAATTCTCATTTCTGTGAATTTTGATATCTTAGAAAGCAGTATGAATCTTGCTACAGTCTTTAAGGGGTTTTTGAAAGGCTATGAATCAGATGCTAAATTCTGCAACTAGGGCAATCTGTGTCCGAGCACAGCTGACCATTAAATTTGATTCATAGTCAAAGGTGGACTTATCTAAGTTGACTCCTCAGTGATATCCCCTGATTATCACAGTGATAAACTTGTGAACTTCCACATTGAAATGAAATAAAATTATTGTTGAATATTTGAAGACTTTGAAATGTATTTGTTAAAGTTTCTTAGTAATTCCATTGCAAAGGCAGGAGAGGGGAAAGACAGGAAAGGATTGGTTCATTCACTGTGATTTATTTTATTTTATTGTTTAATTATCCTCTTCAAATCTTGTCTGAACCATGGCACATGTGATAAGGTGCCTTTGGTTGCCTCCCTCATCCGCTGGCTAGCAGTGACTCAGCAAACAGCTCTGGTTCATTAACGTTGGCAGCATTCCAGAGTTTCTGGTGTTACAAAGATAAACCATTTCGGAACATGTAAGGCACACGATTTTTCTTGGGTTTGATCTGTTGCCATGCTCTTCGCATTTCACTTCAATACATTTTTTTGTGGCTGGGGCAAGTGAAATCTCTTTTCCTTTTCTTTTGCGATAGAGAACTAGAACTAGAGAAGAGACTTTGAGAGCTCGCTGGGCCATCCCTCAACTCAAAAGCAGGACAAACCTGTTCTGCAGAGTAATGGTCCCAAATCCATAATTAAGCCCCAAAAAAGGTCTTCCATGCCAGGCTCTCTTTTTCCTCTTCCAAACTACATGGTTGGCAAAATTAAAAGTGGTACTTGAAACTTAATTGGAATTTCCCTCCCTCCTCCCCCAACATCTAACAATACAGTGATTTGCTGCATGTTGTAGGAATGGGATCCTTGAGACAGGAAGCTCTGAAACTCATCTTTATCATCGCATTTCACCTTTAATACTAAAAGTTCCAGAAGTTCTTGCTTTTTTCAATATGCAAGCCCCCCCACCTTTCTGGTTCAGGCACAGTTTTTCCTCACAAATAAACTTACCGCTTGAAAGCTCTTCAATGTGTAGTATGAGAGGATCAGGTTAATTGTCAGCATAGTTCTAGGGTTATCCTAAATGTTAATGAGAAATGTCACCAGAAGTATAAAATAAAGGGGGAAATTAACTTCTAGAGTTTGTGGAAGTGATAAAATAAGCTCATTATGAAAGAAAAAAAATTACACCGTCTTACATATGGGTAGGTATTAGATAGCTGCAGATAACAGGAGGCTTGGAGGTATTAAGTAGAAAATAGTATGTTAAAGGGAAGAACATCTTCTGAACAGATGAAGGATGTTGGAAACTAACAGCAAAGTGTTTTGCTCGAGAGTCATATAAGGGAGGTTAGTTTAGCATGACAAATGACAGTATGTTGACAACAAACTCAGCATCACTTTGGGTAGATGATATGTATCCAGAGACAGTGATATACAGTCCCCATTCGTTTTGACATATGAAGGAACCACTTCCCTTACTTCTTTATGAGTAGACATTTTCTTGGAACTAAAAATGAAAGGGCAGTGCTCTTTCATCTCTTTTTGTTACCAGCTACAGCATGACCACCCATGTGTGTCTTCCATTTGGATTTTTAGGTTGGGTGAGCTGTATTTACTCCAGCTCCTTGAAAGCCTCTTTGGCAGTAATTCGGTATTGCTACATACTCCAGTCATACTTGGATCCAAATGTTACAGCAGCTGATGGCTAGATGACACTCTCCCGAAGAAAGAACCCCAACATCAGGAAATAAGGATTTCCATATTCTCTTCCAGCTATTCTGACTAGCCCATAAACTCATAAGCCAGATGATTAAGAGAAGTTTACTGCTTAAGGCTTGCAGGTTTTCCCTAGAAAAATTGTGGTTTGCATCATTCACTGATCGGTTACAAAACAAGGGGATTATGTGGGGAAGCTAGCAGCACAGGTATTTCTCATGCCTGCTTTCCCAAGTGTTTGGTTCAGTGAATTTCTTAACTTTTGTGAGATTAAACATCTGTAACATTGATGAAAATGGATTATGAACTATGAAAATAATTTCTGGCAGAAAGTCCATAGCCAACTCAAAGCCACACCCAGCCTTCCTGCTAACAAAGACAGGGCTAACAAGATGACAAAATGCAGTTAAATGGAAGGTTTTTGAAATCACTTGTGAGCTCCAGTTAGGCACTTTCTCAAGGCAAGAAAATTGGCTTTTGTCCTCTTCTTTGCAGAATAATAGTTGTTACAGAGCTGAGTTCACAGCAGAGGAAAGGAGAAGGAGCCCTTTTGATGGCTTCACGCTTCCAAAGTTTCCTTTCTGTTTATCAGTTTCATAAATGTGTGACTTTCATCTGAGCTAATACAATGGGGTTACTTTGTTTACCTTTAACAAGCAGTAAGCCCCTTGCATTTATTTTACTTAATGTGTTATGCAAATATAGACTGGTGAATGGAGTGTGGAAGTGGAAAGGAAGAGAAATGTTTGATACTTGTATTTCTTTAATTATCCTGAGTGGTCTTCATTTGATAATTATGTAGTCTGAATCTCAGTGACTCACTGAGATTTAAAAGACTGCAGGCAGGACATGTCAGCACAGAACACAAGTTGCAAAACTTAGAAGTGAGGTTGGTGAACCTGTTTTGCCTAATTCTGAGCTCGCTCAATTGTTGTGGATTCAGACATGTGGCAAATACAGTTAGGTTCATAAGGACAAGTAGAGAATTCAGAACAAACACGAGAAAAACAAGAAGGGAAGCAGAGAAGTGGTGCGATGGGAAAGCAGGCTTAAAGAGTGTTCACTGTGGAGTATATAAACACACCAGTGAATTTGCATTTGTATTAGGTAGGATTTGTGCAGCAAGGAAGGAACTGGGATGCACAGAGGTATGTGTATCACTGCTGCATACCGCTGGTTTCCATAGAGTTCAGACATGCGGAAGGGAGGGGGAGATGGGGACAGTCTTCTTTCCTCTGAGTTCATTTCAAAACCCAGTGCATTGCCTAAATCTTCAAAGATACCTTGAGAGTCTGCAAACCCTCCACCTTTTTGGATTTGTCAGCTTCTATTTACAGCCTGAGCAAAAATCAAAGAGAGAAAAAAAATATGTTTGACAGCTGTATCAGCAGTAGGTTTCTTCACCGACATAAACTGAGATACAGTTGTCAGATGTCTGCTGGGTGTTTAGACCACTGTTATGTTAAGGAAGGGTGGCAGATTGAAGTTCATTAGGTTCCTAGAGGGCATGTTGAAGGTGGTGCAGTCTTTGATGTGGAGATAGCTGGTTTGCGGTAGGTTCAAATCTTGGGTTCATTTCAGATCTTTCTAAAAATAGAACATTTAGCCTACAGGAGGTGTAATTTGCCGTGCATAGGCCTTTGTACTGTAAATTCGTATGTGCTTGAAAATCTAGTTCTTTAAGAAAGGTGAATACGCTTTATGAAACCTTTAGTGTATGCAGTTTTTCTTAGTTAGGAACATAGTTATGAGCGTAACAGTGCTACCACAGTTGTTCAAATACCAAACCAAAGAGTTGCTCTCGGAGAGCAAAGGGTTCTTTCGCCTTGCAGAAAGCATCCTCTGCTGTAATGCAGAAGCTCTATTTTACACTAGGTAGTTATCACACTTTGCTCCATTAGTGGTACCAGGTTTAATCTGTTAGGAATTTCAGAAAAGTAATTCCAAAACAGAATAGATTAAATCATTTCCCTGTCTTATATATTTATTGTATAAAATGATGACAAGATTTCAATGGCAAATAAACATTCGCTGTAAAATTATTTTAGGTTCTTGATGTATATACTCTAAAAAGGCAACTTGTCTGTATGTTTTAGGCACCCTAATGCATTGCCTACCCCAAAATACTGATCTGTCTTGAAATTCAGTATATGGTATTACAGCATCCTTATTGATAACCTTTTGTCTTTTTTTTTTTTCTTTTTTCCCTTCCTACCATATAGAGTGCTGTTCCAGATCCAATACAGACAAAATGTCCAGCAGGGGTGGAAAGAAGAAGTCAACCAAGACTTCCCGCTCTGCAAAGGCTGGGGTCATATTCCCTGTTGGAAGAATGCTACGTTACATTAAGAAAGGCCACCCGAAGTACAGAATTGGTGTTGGTGCTCCAGTGTACATGGCTGCTGTACTGGAATATCTGACTGGTAGGTTTTGCTGAACAATGTGAAATAGCAGCAGTGAAAGTAATAATACAAGCTGAATTTGCACAGAAAAAAACCCAACCAAACAAATAAAAAAGATCCTCTGTCATATAGATGACTAAAAAAGCTATAGCTGAAGCAAATGGTATGCTGATCACACATCTAAGCCAAAATCAAGGTACCCCCATCCCTGCCTCAGAGCTTTGATGACTTTTGTGTGTTCCAGCACTAGATTTGCTTTGACCTGTTGTAAACACTGTTCTTCCACGTAGGCAGTCAGAAGGATTCCTACTAACAGCAATGTGTATGGACTGAGCCTTCAGTGTTGCAGTCCTGCCTGCTCCGGTTTTGTGCCTGATGGCTTTGTTTGGGTTATAACAATCTGTTAAGCATATACATTTCTTTAAAATAGAGAGCTTCTCAGCGTTTACACAGGGCTGAGATTGCTTACAGCATTGTTTAAACATTTTTGCTCAATTTACAGATTATTTTTGAGACTATGTATGCTGTTTGCAATTTACTTGGTTGTCTGTGTATAAATGCATGCTCTGTTTATCTGCCCGAGATCAACATAGCTTATTTGCTTACATTTGTAGTCCTTTGTCTGTTCCTCTCATCACATCAGAATGAGAACACCTTAAATAATTATCTCATGCTCACAGTACCTTCTTTGAGGATGAAAATATTATTTTTCCTCCATTTGGAAAGAAACTTCAAAGGAAGAAAATGCTTTGCCCAAAGACGTACACAACTAGGCATGCAAGTAAAAATCTTTACATAGCAGTTCTCTCATTCAAGACTTAAAACATTGTGAGTTTACACCACAGACAACATTACAAAAGTAGTCTTCCAATGGAAAATGAACCCCAACTGTAATAGCATCAACATATGGGCTTTTTGCAATATTGGTTTACTTAAAATAAATTAAAAAAAAAAAGATAAGAATAAACTACCAGGTCAGTCACATCTGTGTGGCCAGATTGACTTACAAGCAGATACCTGTAGGCTAGGGATGTAGCAAAAAGCACAAGTGCTAGGTGGATTAGTGTTTGGAGACAGATTCTATTAACATGACTAGGAAAAGCTTGAATTAGATTTCATTTCTCATAGCAGTGTTTCTTTTTACGGTACATCTGCTTATGTCAGTGTTCTGGTTGCAGCAGATACGAGGTTTCCAGGGACAGTGGTCCTTAAGCTGTGACAGTGCGCTGAGTCTCTGAGGAAGAGATGCACTTCTTTCTTTGACTTAAGCATAAAGTAGCAAAGTATGTGGTTTAACTTTGCTGGGAGTATTTAAAACCAAAGTGACCTGACTCTTTTAGGTACACCTTATAATGGATATTGACATTGAACAACAAAAATAGGCTGATTTTTTTTCTGTAAAATTTCTTCCTCCATTAAAGATGAAGATTGGTAACATCAAGAATAATAGAGTGCTTGTTTTCTGTAAGGTATTCATATAACATTATTGAATTCTCTCTGCCATAAAATATCTTTTTTTTTTTTTTTTAACTTGTTCATGTTTTCTTTATTTGGGCCTTTTCTTTAAAAAGAATGCTTTTAAACTTCATAGCTGGCCTTAAAAAAATTTCCTTCAGCTACGTTCCTGCTTGCAGCAATAACAGCTCAAATAAAATGCTTCTTAGGGTGAAGGGTGCTTTGCATGCTGCCCTTTTAAAGAAACAGAACAATACAGGTGAGCTTAAGGCACTGCTAATGAGCAGCACATGTTATTGGTTAACTGTTTGATTTAAAGTGTTTACTGAGGCAGTGATGGTTTAGGCAGCTAAGAATAGGCTGGGGAAATAAAGGTGTTTCTTTAACAGCTGTGCATCCTGGGAAACAGTCTGAGGAGATTAACATCCAAAAAAAAAAAAAAGCCAAAAAAGGAAGGAGGAAGGGAGAGCTAAGGGGAAAAGTACCTTCTTTTTTTTTTTCTCCCTTTCTCCCTTTTTTTTCTCTCTTTAAATATTTTTAAGCTGGGTTGTTGGGTTTTTTTGTGCCTCTGAAGGCTAGTTAGGTAGTCTATCTCAGGGTTTTCTTTCATTTTTATACATCGATGCATCTCAAAAGCACAGGTACTCGTTTCTTTCCTTACTGAGTTAGTAATGGTCTTATGTTTTATGACTGTTTTAGTCTGGTGGGGGTTTTTTCCCTCCTTCTCTTAAGTTTTTCACACTATATCGTGTAATTTTGCAGCCTTTAATGCTCAGTATGTTTTCTGAACTTTAGGTCATTCATCTTTTTCAGTATAATTCCCATTTCAAGGGAATGTTTCTGATGCTTGGAGATTTTTGGTTTGTGTTCTTTTTACTTGTCAGTTATTACTTCACAAAACCAGAGAAATCCTGACTTGTCTCCATGAGAGTTTTTAAAGATGCTCAAGTCAGCACACGATCTGAGACTAAATCAAAGCATTTCAACTATTTCAAAATAAAAGCAGGAACGGGACATATTAGGAAGGAGACCATGTGAAGTGGCATGCTAATAAATTGGCTAAATCAAAAAAAGCAATCCTGTGCATCCAGGAAGGAGAGGAGAAATGTAAAATATCAAAAGCAGTTGTAGGAAAGAACTTCAGAAAAGACTAGGAGGGGAAATGACAGAGACGTGACCTAATAGAAAGGAACCTACGAAGGTTTGAAAACTAGTTCATGTGTGTGGAGAATATGGCACTGACTTTAATCCTTTAGAAGATGAGGTGCTAAATTTTGCTGGCCTTTGCTGAAGTTTAACTCTGATGTAAATCTGAAATTAGCCCATAATGTGCTCAGATCTGGGATTTTGGTTTGGTTCAATTTGGGATTTGAACTTCCGTAATGCTTCCAGCTGTTCAGATGTGGAGTTCTGTTCTGGATCCATCTCCATCTGTAGTTATGACCTTTATCCACTTTGTACTTTGAAGGTAACTTACTGTTACCATGTATGCATGGCTGCTTATCAGAAAGTAAAAATACACATTCTGTAATTTCTTGTGGTGTATGGGACCATTTGTAATTTAAGCCCTTCTTCAGTATGTACCCAATGAATTGCTTTTTCAAGCTACGTTTATGTTGTTCTCCTACTTTTGTATTAGCATGTTGGTACATAGTACAGCTCTGCTAACAGGAACATGCACTGTTTTAGCACTCGGGACTTAATCTGGCTGCTTCAGTTACTGTGAACTATAAACTGCGTCTTTGTTGTGCTGCGTTTCAGTCTTTTGGCTTCTGACAACTTCTGCAGTGGCTGGCTGGAGCACATCTTCCCTGCATTGTCTGTTGCAGTAACTTTAACAATTATAATAATAAAACTACTATATTATTAGGTGTAGTTTGTCTTCTGCTAATAAAGTGTTTTTTCTTATTTTACATTTCAATATATTTGACATATAAACAGGTTGCACTGCGAGTATTCTCCTTCTCTTACTCCTTCTCTTGTTACCTACAAGTAATATTACAAAATAATTCTCTCATCAGCACACCCAGTGCATGCAATTTGGTTTCTTAAGCATGCCACCGGCTTATTCTTTCCTGCTTTTCATCTAAGGAAATAATGCGTAATGTCCACTGTAAATAGGATGCAAGTGTGTTCGTAGGTGAATGTGCAGAAAGTACCTTTGAGTTTTACCAATATCGAAGCAAGTGGATGTGTACTTCCTTTCTTTACTCTGGAGGAATAGTGTGGGTGCTGAAGAACTATAATGCATGGTTCTTATTTATTTTCTTTCTTTGCAGCAGCAGGTTGTGCAGTGCTGCCTATCTTGCAGGCAATAGTCAGAATATTTGATTAATTTCTGCTTATGCTGCAGAACTAATTTTAAGCATTATCAACCGCTTTAAGCTGGCAAGAAGTTCAGTGTTAGTAATTCTTTTTGTCTTCTTTCCTTATTGTGGCACTTGTTTTACAATGGTTCATTGCCTATTTATCTTCCCTAATATATACTTCAGAATCCAGTCATTTTCTCTGCAAAGTAGTGCATCAGTATCAGTTTACGTAAAAATAAAAAATCCTATGCGAGTCAATAGGATGGCCACAGCCTTCATCTAGGGCATTGCAGCCACTCAGATGAAGTTGTATGGTTTGTATTTGTCAGAACTGGTCCAGCCATGCATGTAATCAGGTACGTTCCCTTCAGATGTACAGCTTGCACAAGTTACAATATAGTCCAAACTTTCTTACTAACGAAAAAAGATACTCCTTTGGCCTTAAAAAATAGAACTCTCTTGAGCATATTTAAAGGCAGCAAGAACCAGGCCTGCAAGTGATTTCTGCTCCCCCTGCCCCCCATCGTCTTCTCAGCACTGCAAATAATTTTCAATTGCCAAAATGTCATAGCAAATGAGGAGAAGGAGAAGTTTATAAAACAGCAGGAGAACAGGAATACAGAAGAAATGAGACTTTGATTTATATTTGTTCTGTACATACTGAAGTAAGGTAGGAGAAAATGTTAAATGTCTGTTTTCTCCATTAGATTTTTTTTTTTCTCAACTGGATTTTTATTGCCCATTGTGTGCTGTTGATCATGTATTTTGTTGAAATGTAAAATAAGCACCTTTTGAATCCCACGGTTAGAATTGCATCTGAGGCATTCTGGTGCTTACCCGAGTTTTTGTTTTCAGGCTTTCTGATGTCACCAGAATCCCTTAATGGAGGTTCATGTGCTGGAGCTCAGTTCGTTGCATTTTCATCTTGATTAATTTTCGATGTGGAAAACTTTCTTAAGCCAGCGGCTGATTGGCTGCAAAATGAAAGTCCTTCCTGAATGCAGTAAGTTTAACTGCTCGCTTCAGATGCTCACTTTCCAATGTGCAAGCTGATCAACTTGAACTGCTGTTCACCTCTCGTGTTCTGCTCGCTGCTGAAAATTTTTATAGGATCACAGAGGAAAACTGTGATTTGCCGTTTGTCAAAGCTTGGAAGCAGAGGGGAGCTCAGAGGTCTACAGTAAAAAAGCATTAGGTTAAATGCAGATTCGAATTCCAGGCATTCTGAGACCTCCATAAATAACGGTCCTTAGGTAGTAATGAAATTTAAGAAGAGAATTAATTGACAGTATCTTTTGATACCGTTGAAACGTGCATTCACTACGAGGATACAGTTCTTCTATTTAAACAGACAGCTTTACAAACACTAATCCCTATTATGGTGGTGTGCCACAAACTGTGTCCCAAAAGAGGTTTAAAATAAATTAGGGGCTTGTAGGACCTGTGCCTTACTTGAGCAAGCATGAAACTACCTCTTCAAATCTAGTGTGTTTTTAACATGGATTAGTACTGGACCTAAAATACAGCAGCCTTGTTTATGGCAATAGCCTCACAAGCAGAGACCTTTCAAAAATATCAGCATAGCAAAGCTCCTTTGTAACATTCCTCTTCAGGCAAGACTTGTGTCATGCTCTTAAGAGATGAGAGGTTGTCACAATTAAAAATTGCTACACTGGTAAGAAGTGCTTCTTTGTATCTAAAACTTTGCGTTGTTACCAATTGAATGACCAGCTTTCTTTCTGAACTTATAAACGCGTGGATCAGTCTGCTTCAAATGTGTTTAAATGAAGAGTTTTCTTTCACTGACAAGCCCTTCCTTGCCTCCAGCCCTGTGAACGGTTACATATACGCCTATCTTAAATTGTAGTCCCCTAAACTTCAGTGGATCTCCCAGTTACAAAAGCCAAGTTGATACAAAACTACTTATCTGATTAGGGTCCTAGTGTATTCTCCAAGCTACACAGATCAGGTTTGATGAAAAACAATAAAAGCCAAAGCATTTTCTCACAATAAAAGCCCTAACGGTGCATACTGATGTGTCAATATAGACACTTATTTCAGAGGAGTAAATATGCATCAGAATTTGCATTGTGACGTGTGTCATATTGCAATAACGTACAAAATGTTGGGCTGGGTTTGTTTGATTTTTACATCATGGTCACTGAATTTTCTCCTTAAAAATGTTAAATTGTAGTCATATTTTAATATCCTTAGATCTAGAATTAAATACTTTTTATTGTAGTAACAGTCATAATTCTAACTTGGGAAACCACTTAGCTGCACATGGCTGGAATCAGAGGGAATATTCTGGAAAAATAGCATTTTAAGTTTCCCTGTTCCTTTAATCCTCCTGAGCATCTGCTTTTGGGCACTGGCAGAGCACAAGGTGTCAGGCTAGATATAGTTTTTGCTCCAATGAAGTTATAGCTAGTCCCATTGTTCGTCTACCACAGAACACACAAAGTAATAGATTTTTTTACGTACTTTTTTCTCAAGATATAGATTTTTACCAAAAAAAGGTGTTGAACGTGCTGTACTGCTTCTGTAAAGTAATGGGGAAAAATACTTGTAAATATTTCTTCTAAATAATAACAGTAGTATTTGTCTACATATATTTGTATTTATTGTGGCTTCCATTGCTATCTTGATACAAAAAGACTCGATTTGTGGAACGGCTTTGAGACAACGGCAATTTAATATTTTCAGTAATAAACGTCGAATCCTACTTCCCTCACTGTCAGAGGCAGCATCCAATAAAACCATTATCACCGTCTGCCAGATCATGTAGAAACGAGTACACTGTGCACATGGGAGCACAGCATGTATGGATTGCATCGGCTTCCGTCATTGGTGCGGTGAAGCCTTTGTCACCGACTTGTATGTCTTTGTCCTCTTTGTTGGGGCATGGGTGTGCACGCCCGCGATACACGCATCCCTTTCCTCTTTCAAGCTCAGGGTTTGGAGTCACTTCAGTAAAATCCAAAATTACAATATGAAGTCCTGTCCTTTTTCTTTTGCCAATAATGTTATTAGCATTCACTGAGTTTCAGTAGGTGATTGGCATCTGCCACTTGACATCTGTAATGTTTGGAAATGCGGGTTCCTAACGTGTGTCTGCAAAGGTGGAAGACTAAGCCAGGACCAAGTCTGAAGACCTGAGTGGTCTCCTGTACTCTGTAACAGCCGGACCAAAGCGTACGCGCTGCACTTGATCAAGTAACGTCTGGCAGCAGTTATATTAATCATGTTTGAGTGCCTTTCTAAAACATATGTAAACTGTTAGGAGTAACAGCAAAGTGCAAACTGCTAGGTAGAGGAAGCTCCACTGAAAAAGAAAAAAAGGTTAATTGGAGTTAGATCGGGATTCTTGAAGTCAGTGGAGAAGAAATAGGCGCTCTCTGTTTAAGTTAGTACTTGAGGTGTGACTGTTGTAGTAAATAACATTTGAGATGAAATTCACTTTCAGGTTTGCCTGAAAAGTGAACTCACACCTTTCACAGGTCAATAGTAAACAAAGAAGTTAAAAAAAATAGGAAGTTAAATAATATCGGACCTCTTACCAAAAAAAAAAAAAAAAAAGGTATGAAAGTGTAGAAAAGGGCTGAAAAGAAGTGTGAGTCAGATCAGAAGGCTCTAAGTGGAAGTGGCTTTTGTGGCCTGAACTTGAGTTTTATGTAAACAGCGGTCTGTCATCTGCCTCACAGAAATGCAAAACTTACAATAAGTTGGCAAAGTTGTCGGTTTCTCCTTTAAGGGGCCTAGTTTTGATACGGCTCAGACACTAAAGACTGAAGGGTTTGGGTTTTTTATCGCATCCTAAGAGAATGATTGCCCTGTTGAGAGTTGAGGTTTCATCAAGGCTTGTTCAAAGCAGTAAAATTTCTTGAATTGATTTTCACTGCATCAAATTTCCATGACTTTGAACCAAGGCTGAGAACTGTTTTATTGGAACACATGAGAGGGAAAGTGGTGTTAAATGATTCTACCTTCACTCTCTCAACTGCAGATTCCAGGGGGATTGGGTGGAATACACAGAGAGAAGAATGCAGGAAACTCTTAACAGTCTTGGCTGATTGGGGTTGATTGGGTTAAAACCTTCCGGAATCATGTAAAATGATTCTGAAGTCAATAAAATGCTGATGGAAGGATGATTAATTTAAACTACAATAAACAGACTCCTTGTCATGTAGTTTGGCTTTGTAGCAAATACGTATTTTCTCAGTGGAATTGTATCAACATTGATTTTTCTTTGATTTCTGGATATTGTTCTCAATTTTCATTTGAGGAGAGGCTTCAAAATTTTTTAGAACCCCCTGACTTTTTCCTGTTGGAACTTGCGTGTTCAGAAACTGGCCTTGTGTCAACACATCACCTGCTAGTTGTTAAGAGTTTAATTTTCAAAGCTATGATTTCATCTCCCTGAAGAGAAGGTGGACAAAGGGATTCAATGCAACAGGAGTGTTTTAGCTTGAGATGTAAACCAAAAAAAAAAAAAACCCCAAAAACCAAAACAAAAACATTTGGGGGATGAACTCAGACCAGATTGAATTGAGTGTTTACATTTAGAAAGTATTATAGCCTGGAATGCATGATAAGCTAAAGGCCTTGTCATTTAGGCTTTAAAGGAGTTTTATTCAGTAATGACCACTAATATTTTGTTTGAAAATTAGGATAAATGAACTAGAGCATTCTCCAGGAGTGGCAGAAGAATGCATTTGCTTTTGTTTCCATCCAAGTCTGCAGTTGCTACTGCCCCTGCTTTGGTTAGGTCTAATAGCAATTTGTTGCATTTTAACTTTGTGTTGAGTTCTTGTTCCAAAATTTGCGAGTGTTGTGAAATACCAAAGCAACGGTATTCAAGGCAGAGCAGTACCGCTGTGAAACAGGGAAATGCAAGTCACGAATTGGGAACTTAGTAGGACGTCCAAGAGATGACCAGAGATCAGAGGCTCTGCAAGTCAAGGATGAGGAACTCGCTCTGAAAACTTGCTTCAGGATGAGGTTTCTGTGGAGACTTCTAACACTTTTTGGTTACGTTTGAGTAGGAAATGCCTTGAGAACAGCTTTTCCTGTGGTCTTATCTCAGGCTTAAGTACAAAGATATACAACCTGTTTTCTTTTCTCCTTTGAAAATATTTAACTGAACTTTTAAAAACCTCAGCAGAAAAAAGCCAGTTTTGGTTCAAGTGTTGAGAACAGGCTTAGACCAGTTTTCACTACCCGTATCCATCTGCCCAGTTCTAAACAGTGCAGAGGATTTTTGCATTTGATATAAATGCGAATTGCATTTAGACTAATTTTTAAGAGAAGATTTCTTAACTTTCAGAACCTTCTCTTCCCATTTAGAACATTCTCTCCGACCATTTACTTTAAAGATGACTGAAAAGAAGAAAAATATGACCACAACTATGTCTTTGAAATCAAATTGATGTGTTCATATTCCAGTCAGGCCCATAAGGCATCCATCCCTTTTCTTGCTACCTAACAGCTGGCAGTACGTGCTGATGTGGCATTCCTACTTAATTTTTTCTTTCCTAATTATATACTTCTCACAGCTTTTTCACTGGATTGTTTTATATCTGCACTTAAAGCAATACATGTTGTTTTGCCTTTTTTGTTTGAAATTATTTAAAAGCACAGAAAAAGCTATTTGTGCAAATAGAAGGAGTATCTCTTCATATTAACCTAAAATTTCTATATGTAGTAATTGAAGAGTTATACCTTCAAAAGCTTATCATATTGAATAACTTGTATATTTTCCTCATTTAAAAAAAAAACAAAACTAAACAAAAAAAAACAGATTTTGGTGTTCAGTACTTTTGTAAAGTGTGTCTCACAGTTGCCTTTTGCCTGAGTGGTGGTGGTGTAATTATTCTCTAGGGGGGAAATGCCTTGAGTGACTATATGAAAGGAATGGAATAGACATTATGCAACTTACATCCTTTTTGTGAGGCCTCATTTTTGTAAAATGTTCTTGTTTTGGTCTTCTGGCTGGATAAATGCAAGCTGAGTGAATCCTGATGTCGTGGAAGCTCTTAACACCTTCTTTTGCCACAACGCTTGGCAGCAAAGCTTTCTCTCTTGACCCTGTTCAGTTGCAGGAGTTGGTTTTGGAATGACTATTTTTTCCCACTGTTGGAAGATTACCTTTACTGAAACAGAACTCTTCAATGGCTCAAACCTTTGACCTGGTAGAATGGCGCTTCCAAAGATGGGTCTGACCTAAAAATTCAGATCCAGTCTCAATTTTAAATACCTTTTCCCACTACTACTCTTTCCAGCTCCACACCTAAATGCAGAGTGACTACTCTGGAAATTTGAGTCAGCTCCCTTATGGAGGGGGCTAGGTTTTCATCTAATTTAAAATTGGTTTAAAACATGGATGAAATACCATTTAAATCTTTAGAATTAAAGTAGAGTAAAACAAATGTGACAGTAAAGCTGGCTGCAGGCAAAATCCAGGCAAGAGTCTGGATCCCATCCGGGTCCAGAAGGGCTTCGTTTCTAGCATTTATAAGTGCTCTGATCTGTTGGGTTTGGATTAGGTTTGTCTCTGTCAGTGCTCAATCAAAAAATTGTTGCCTATATTGGCTTCAGCTCGAATACCTCCTAATCTTCTGTTTTTAAATAGGGGAGAGTGCCCCTTTGACCAGACTTGTGTGCATAGCTGGGGTTTGCTGTTCTCTGCGCTGTGGGTCTCTCTACACGCACGAGCAATGTTTGATTATTACTGGAGAGCTGAGGAGAAGGCCAGAAGAAAAATTCCACCCTCTGTGCCCTCCTCCTCCTCCTCCCTCCCTCTCCCCAAGCTCCTCTTTTGTGGTCCTCAAGGCCAGTGCAAAGCGTTCTGTTCCTGAAGAGGAAGTGGGGTACCTCAACTTCCCTAAAGGACCATTAGAAAACTGTAATTTCAAAATGGGTTTCCTGTCCAAGGAAGAGGGCTTAGCACTTACAGGAACAGTTCTCCACTGTACAAGGCAGACATTTTAGTTTTATGAGGAACAAATAAAACATTCCTCTGTGCTTTACAGGCGTAACACTTTCTGAGACTCTTTAGTTACAAAATGACCTGTCTGCATAGTTCTGCTGATCAGTTGCAGAGAATAACACGGCCCGACTGTTTAGCAGTGCCTGATGCAGTAAAGAAGCGAAGGTGGGGGAAGCAGAGGCAAACCCAAAAGCAGTCTGCTGTTTGCGGCAAATCCTTCCTGCGCTTTTCAGCCAGTAATAAAGTCTGGGATACAAACAAAACAATTCCTGATCTAGAGAGGCGGAGATGCTGGCGTTGTTACAGCGACACGGAATGGTACTGAGGTCGGTGGGGACACGCGGGGGTGTAACCGAGAGCGCAGCTCCTCCGTTGGAAGGTGATACAGGTCTTCTACCACAACAGGCGGGTGTATGCAGTGCTGAGTGCACGCTAAACCTCTCGTGTCTGAGCTGTGGCTTTTGAGAAGTATGTGAAAAGGATTATGCCAGCTTAATTGAGTTCTTTGGAGGTGTGGAAAGTATAGTCAGGTTGACCTTACCCTGCTAATCCTTCTTTAAAAATAAATTAAAGCAATTGTTGTCAGCGTGAAATGTTGAGTTACTTTTGGGGGCTTAGACTTAATATTCTATCTTGCCCTATGATAAAGGTAGTTGTGCACTTTGAAGAACGCAAAAGTAGTGAAAGCCTACCAAAATCCTCAAGGAAGCTTAACTGTAGAACATCCAGAAGCAGCTGTAAGTTTTCCAGTAGGTGTCATAATGAGGTTATTATGGGACTTATGACAAAAAATAATTGGAGAATCATGTTAAATTCAGCCCAATGAAAAGCCATAGTCTGTGCTATATATTATTACTTAAGATTTACTATGTGTTATGGTAAAGGCATGTGGTCACGTGAGCTTTGATTTTAGTCTTTTTCATTTCCAGATTATTGTCTTAATTCAGTTGAGTTCGCCTTTAAAGCAAGCCTATGGGAGAGCTTTCATGGTATAGTCAGTTGTTAAATACACTATTCTAATGTTAAATTTAAATACATTAGTATGAAATAGATGTAAAAAAAAGGCTTTTTTTTTTTTTTTTCTCCAAACATTAACAGGTTTGCAGAAGGAAGTACACCAAAAGCAATAGTGAAACACAGCCTGTACCGAGGGAGATGAAAGGTTATGCATAGTGGAGACAGCAATAGCACATAATTGCAAAGTTAGATAAACATGTTATGTCATTTTTTTAATTGTTCCCCAGACTTTCTTGTAATTATTTGCATTCCTTGCCTAAGGCTTGTTGAGTTGAAGACAGATAAGTTACCAGGTAACACTCTAGCCTTTCACTTCATAGATCCTTGCAAGGGAGCAAGTTAATCTTTTCTACTTCCAATAAAAGCCATCATATGCACAGCTGTTAAATGTATTTTGTCAGGACTGGAAATTTTTTCTAAGGAGATAATTTAGTAGGAGCAAACAAACATGATTCATCAATTACTTTTTCTGGGCAGAAACTTCTCAAACAGAAAAAATCATTAAGTCAGCGTAACAGCAGGGTTTGTATTTTTAGTGTCCTGACTTGGATGTGTGCTTACATGCTTCCATAATGTTAAAAATGAGAAACTGAGAATAGCATCTTTTCCAGTAATAAAAGTAGAAGTGATGCGAGCCAGAACTCACATTTAGGACAGGTTTGAGGGAAAAAAAACCCTATAGCATTGGTACATCTAGTACTCTGTCACCTGATCGGAGAGGCGCCCTAGGAGATGAGCACACACTAGCCATGAGAAGAATACTGAGTCAGGAATCTAGGGGAACTGCTTTAAAAGGACAAAAAAAGTAAATATAGTTAAGACCACAGGACTTCAAGCGCTCATTTTCTCTTCAGTGATTAGACATAGAAAAAGAAAATTATTTTAGGGTAAGATGTCTATTGAGGATATTCTACAGCAGTTAGGAATAACATGATACGATATAATTCAGATATCTTTTTGCATGGATGCTAAATCACACATTGATTTTTCTTAATGATCACAATGTAATTAAAAGGGGCTTACTTTTTCCCCAGCGGAAATTCTTGAATTGGCTGGAAATGCAGCAAGGGACAACAAGAAGGGTCGAGTCACTCCTAGGCACATCCTGTTGGCTGTAGCAAATGATGAAGAATTAAATCAGGTAAGAAAAAACTCCACCGTGTGAGGGCCAGGATTTCCTTTAGGGCTTTTTAAATTGTCTTTCCATATAGCTGAATTGTAACTCAAGACCTCTGCTTATTGAGTAGCCCACCAGGAAACAGCTCATTGACTCACTAGCACACTGCCTGTGTGAGTAACTACAGCGCTCGGCTTAATTATCTATTTCAGGACTCTTAAAATGTGTAAAAATGCAATGGAGATGTAATATGACATTTGCTTGCACTATTACAATCATTTCTGTTAGAGTGGGACATTGTCAGAAACTCTACAGAGACATGGAAAAAAAAATCTTTTAGACACTTTTTTTAGTTTGTTTTGCCCCCTTAATCAGCTTAGGATTCGGTGGGACCTATCCTGTTCCTGTTGAAGTCTGTCGTTGTGACCACAGAGCTCTGGAACTCTTGCAAGGCTGTGTCCTTTGCAGATTTCAAGATGCCTTTAACTTAACCAAAACGTATTTGGGCATTATTATTACAGTCTTGTGGTGTCAGCCAGAGGCACTGGCTAGGATTAATGTACCTTTGTGTGAGGTGCTGTAAAAACACATCTGAAAAGATACTTTTTCCAAACCTGTGTATTATGATGGAGCAGGAAAAAAAAGTAATATCCCCAAACCAACCTCCTTGTGGCTTTGTCTGAAATTTGATAATACTTTCCATTCATCATCCCTTTGTAAGCTTGGAGCCTCACTGAGTTGTGGTTGGGGAGCAGTAAACACGAATCAGAAGGTGGGAGTACCTGAGGGACTTTGATGTCACCATTTGTATCCTCCCAAATAGTGAATTGGTCCCAGTTAGATGTATAAAAAATGGGTTAAAGTGGTTTTAAATACAGAACATGATATATTTCACCTCTGCTTTTAAAGGCTTGAATGAAGCACACTTTTGAATATTGATCTGCTTTTCTTCAACTACGTAAAGATTTTTTTGAAGAAAGACTTCCAGGTATAGAGATTTGTATAAATGTTACCCTCCATTTGAAGTTTCTTTTTCTAAGAAAAAAAAAGCTGTTTTAAAAAACGCCTTTTCAAGAAAATTCGGCAATTGGGACATATATTGGGTTCTCCACAGCGTGGTACCTGTCACAATTCTGTACCATGGACTTTGGGGTCCCATCCCTCACACAGGCTGAGCCCTCCTGTCTCGGGCTGGGGCTGTCCTGTTTTCTAGCTGGGTAACAGTCTTCATTGCATGGCTTCCCAAAAACAGATCTTGTGTGAGCCCCAGAGATACTGACGGTAACAAGTGTATGTGCAAGAAGAATACATACTCCCTTTATAGTTAAGATTTAGTATGTGAACCACTCCATTTCACGTCTCTCTACTTCAAGGATAGTATGTTGAGAAACATACAAAACCAGTTAAAACTCAAGGCAATGTACAAAGTTTGCAGTAACTGACATTTTCTGGTTGTTGGCGAGTAAATGCTGAAATTTGTTATCTTTTATTTATCTTTATTATTCTTTATTTATCTTTATCTTTTCATTAGCTATTGAAAGGGGTCACCATAGCCAGCGGTGGAGTGTTACCCAATATTCACCCAGAGCTGTTGGCAAAGAAGCGGGGATCAAAAGGCAAACTGGAAGCCATCATCACTCCACCTCCAGCAAAGAAGGCAAAGTCTCCATCACAGAAAAAAACTGTATCAAAGAAAACAGGCGGCAAGAAAGGGGCAAGGAAATCCAAGGTAGAGTAATCTGTTTATTTTAAAACCAAACAAGCCTGCTAGGAGTAGCTGTAGGGAGCGTCACATAGGGTAGATGTTCTGTTCCCTGCGTTGTTAACAGCAGGGATTTCAGTAGCAGGGTAAGCAAATGCTGAAGGAGTGCTGCCCTCTCCCTAGTGCGGCTGAAGCCTGGAAACCCTCAGAAGTGGCACAGGTCTGCAGGACACGCAAGCAAAGTGTAAATACTCTGTTCTTTGTACAAAACAGTCGTTAGGTGGGCACAGGTTGGAGACGCCAAGAGGCAGAAGAAGAGAGCATAAGGGGGCTATATGGGTTACGCCTGACTGGTGAGCAAAACCAGATCTTACGTAGCGACTGTAGGGGCAGCTTTCCTGTGACTGCGCAGGTGCCTGCATTGGGATAGGCACAGTAAACTTGCTTGGACTTTGTTCAAGCATTGATTTGTGTTTGCAAGAAACAGAGAATCTGGGTATTTTTCTCCAAAGTGAAGTCACATTAAAGCAGCATTTTGCAATTGTAAATATTGAAGAAAAACACCACCTTAGGTCACTTGCATTGTAACAACGTTCTCAGCCATTAGCATGTCAGAGTCCTGTTTTCAGGTGTTATATTTTTCTGTTGTTTGTTGGGGTTTTTTTTAAAATTTGTTGTTGTTGTTGTTGTTCCAGCTTAGTATAAGATTCCTCTTAGTTGATTTGATGAAATCCAAAGAGGGTGAAATATTCCTGTGATGCAGTGCTGCTGGAGCAGGTAGCTGAGTCTCTTGCAGCATCGGAGAAATTGTATTGTTGCTACACAGAATTTCCCCCAAATGTTTTTAGTTCCCCCTCTGTTTTTAGTATGTTATAGATGAGAATCTTCCACATTTAGACTTGGGTTTTTTTTTAAATTCCTAGTGATTAATTAAACTCATCCAAAATGAAGTGTAGACATGAGGGGAAGAACAAGAGGACCAAAATGTGATTTTTCTTATGTTAGGAAACTAAGAATAACATCTTTTTTGAGCTGAGGAGAACATTCCCTCATTCCTTTTTTTAGTTTCAGTTTGTAGGAGTAAGGAATGTTTCTAATAGGTGTATGTGTGTGTAACCAAGGATTTTTTTTGCAAAACTACTGGACAGTAAATGGACAGTGCACCTGAAATGGACAGTGATTTCCCTGTCAAAGAAAGCTTCTGTATTCAAGATGTACGTCTCTCTGATTGTTTACTAGATCATTCTTCTGGTTGTTGCACTTTTTGGAACTGTTCAGTTTTGAATTTAGTTTTGTCTTTTAGAACACCTAGTAGCTGACATTTCAAGTGCAGTGCTTCTAATAACCATGCACTAATAGTTTCCCTAAATCTGGATTTTTTTTTCCCCTACTTGATTACAAAAGCAGGAAGTCTGTTGTGGGGTTCTGTTTTTCTTCCACACAATAAACTGTATTGTCTGCTTACTATATTGGTATTTGGCTAACAGTAAACTCCTGGGGAATTGAAATAGGAACCCATGAAAATCTAATTTTCAAAACATTTGTGTAAAGTAAAGCGTGGTTACGCCTTCTAGAAGCACCAATACACCCATGCATCAAAGTCATTTTACTTGCTTAGCCACAGATTTGGTTTATACACTTTGGAAAGGGACAATCGGTGAACAGTGGCTTGCTTAATATTCCGGGTGTGCTTTTTAGCTTCAGCATAGGTATTGCTGAGCGACCAAATATTTATATTAAATCATAAGTAGTAATTTTATTGAAAATACGAAACGAGTTTTGGCACCATTGAGTTTATAACCACTGCAATCAATTCACTATCTTCATGAAACATCCTTTTCAAAATCTTCAGACTTCTCATTTGTATTCAGTAAATCAATTCATTCCTGAAACCTATCATTTTATATCAGTAATACAGTTGGAAAAAGGAATGGTGGTGGAGGTGAACTCCCTCTCCCCCTACAGCTTTACCGGAGTTGAAGGTGATCATGTTAAACAAGACAGCGAAATTGTTCAGCCCATTTCCTACTACTAGTCAGGTAGAAAGTAGATGTGTTCTCCTGACACTGGCTCTAAGGATGGCCAGATTTCAAAGCAGTATTTCTAAAAATAAGTTTGTCAAAGGTGGTAGCACCTCCCTTCACAGAGAGATAAAATTTGCACTCTGACAAGTCAGTTTTTACCTTACAGTGAATGTCTGCCCACACATATAAATAGATACATTATCTTTTTCCACACAAGCCGTTAGAAAGCTGTTAAAACTTTCAGGCTGTCTATATGTTTTCCTGCAACATTTAAGACAACTGTCATCTGAATTGTGCACTGTTGTAGGCAAAAAAAAGGCTTATGTAGATATGCAGACGTTGAGGTCATTTTCTTATTGATTCCTTCAGCTGAAATCAGTCACTTTAGCTAGACTAAAGGATAAAATCCAAACGCCAGTGTTTGTACTGACATTTTATTGCCTGGTAAGCATTTATGGCCTGTCGTATATCTTAGTGTTATTAAACTGCTTTTCTCTCAGCGCCGAGTTAACTAATTAACTATATTTTTGGAAGAAGAAGCAGGGAGAAGTGAGCAAATCAGCCAGTGCTGACAGTACAACAGAGGGAACTCCTGCAGATGGTTTCACAGTCCTGTCCACCAAAAGTCTGTTTCTTGGCCAGAAGGTATGTTCCTGCATTTTTATAAATGAATACCTACTTTTCAGTGCTGCTTAGGGAATACCCCCTCCCACCACCCCCCTTTCCCCAAAACATCTAGGTACAATGGACGTTTCCCCATTGAGCACTTGAGAAGGTGTACGATATTAGTTTTTGAACAAAGCAATTCTCTGAAACGACTTTCAGAACGTTTTAAAAACACAGAAATGAGTCTTCATATGGCTACATAATTAAATACTCAAATAGAAGGAAAGCCTGTGTGCTTGTAATCTGTCTCGCCTTATTCATAAACAGCATAATTGTTACAGCTAAGCTTCTGCCAAAGATGAGATTATTCTAAGAATAAAATGTCTTTTTCCAATGGGCAGCCCACTTCATTGCTGATGTAAATGATTTACAGGTTTTTATCAAAACCTATTTTAGACATTTGTTCATAATAGTGGTTTTGTGTTTTGTTCTGCTTTGTTATTTGCAAAAGTTAATGCTGTGTAATAATGAATGACTTTTATGAAAAGCTAGAAATCAACGATCCTTCTTTCCCTGTGAATATGCTTTGGGACATGGGGTGGTTTAATACAAATACATATCTGCTTAAAGAGAGGATTCATTTAGAGAGACAATTCAGTAAATTAATTTGGTCTTTTATCTTGAAACCTGCCTTTAGTTCATGATACAAAATTTTTTTTTAAGTAAAACTGCATCTTTCTTCTGTCATTCAGTAATCAGGTCATTGTGTTGTAAGTCATAAAAGATGAGCCATTGTCCATTGTGGAATGTATCTCCTCTGACTCATTTTTATTTCATACTGAGGTTGTTCTCCATTTATCCTTCCACAGTTTGTTTGCTAAGTTTAACATGCATGAGAGTAATGTTATGTTTTGCAAGACTTCTGATTTTCCACATTTAATTTTACAGCTAGAGCTAGATCGCTGGTTTAGTAGGTTTTTGTGTTATTTGACTGCTACTAGGGGGTCAGTTTTGAACGTATTTTTAAAAACATTTCGATGACTAAACTAGAGCCACAAATTTATAAAGTACATTACTGTTTCAAGAAAGCAAGTAACGTCAGACTTTTGGACCTGACTTTGAACTCCTTTTAGTTAGCGTAGGAAACCCGTAATAAGACCCAGCATTGTGTTCCAGTGAGACTGCCCCAGCAGATCGATGGGGCTCAGTGGAAGAGAATCATAAACTCCAGGACTGCTTTAAGCTGTGATGAGCAAAGCCAGTGTCTGTTGTAGAGCTTTCCAGTGAGTTCCTTGCACTGGGAAATGGACTTCCTGGCTTTCTCGTTCACTTGGAGTGCAGCCCCCTGAAATAATTACTGATATGACATGTCCATCCCCGTACTTTTTCATTGTCAGTTAGCTCTGCACACGAGAGGGGCGAGGTGTTAGCCTTTATTTGGAACACAGTAAACATCATTAAAAGAGAAATGAAAACCCATTTGTCTCCTGTGAAGGAACACTCCAAATGAAATGGATTATTTTCTGAGGGGTAGAGAATGCATAGGTGCTGTTGACATGTGTCACGCACGGGTTATATTTTACTTTTGATTCCCAGTGAGAAACTGTCTTCAGAGGCAGTAAATGGTGGTGTAAAAATCAAAGAAAAGTAGGCTGTGTCTAAGAAGTATAAGAATTTTCTGTGTCCTATTATGTGTGAGTTAAAAATTAAATTCTTGCCTTGTTTGAGCTGATAAATAATATATTAATGTCTTTGCTCTGATTTACCCCCAAAATAGCACATTTACACCAACCTAATTTATTTTAAGGATTCCTGTTAAGACTGAAAATGTGAAAAGCTTAAAACAAAAAAAAACCTTTGCACTGTAGTGATCAAAGAGATTTTATTTAGCATAAAAAGAACCAAAAAATGTATTATGCTGGCTTATTTCTAGAATTTCTACTTTCAGACCCTTCCCCAGAAATTATTGTCAAAATATGCATTTTTCAAAATTACCAAATAGTTTTGATTTTTCTTGGGATAAAAAAGGCAAAGATAAAACTTTCAATCACGGAATCAGTGGGAGTTGAATGCGTCCTCTCTCCTAAACTTGAGGTGTGTTTTGCATGGGCCAGGAGGCTCCTGGGTGTGACAGGAGCAGGTTTAGCAGACGGCAATCTCATTGGTGGCTGTTAATTATTTAAGTGGCACATGGAAGTCTCAAACAATTGCTATCTATTTTGGAAATTTACAAGTTAAATATAACAATTGTCTATAAAAACTCTAGTGACTTTGAATCGGTTAAATGCTTCTGCTTAAACCATTTCTACATGCAGTTGCTGTTTAAAAAGATAATACTGATTTTTAAAATATTTATCTAATTTTAAGTCTGATGCTTAACAGAAAAAAAAAATATCTGTTTTGCTATAGTTGTCTTAAATTAGTGCCACGTGGTATTCATAAACTTAATGAACTAAGAATCTTCTTTAGTAGCGATTCCGGACAGTAGTATTGCAGTTTGATTCCTTAGACTTGTGCACGTTGCTTTTTTCCAAAGTGTGTGAGGGCAGAAGGTGCTTGCCTGTTTGGAGGAGGACCTTTCTTCTCTTCACCACAGCCTCACTCTCCTTAAAACAGTATTTTGAGGGAGAGAAAAATCTGCTAGTCCCTTGGGGAGGGAGGACAGTGTGTTTACGTGGTTCAGCTGGAGGCCTGGAAACCACGACTCCGGGTTTGGCTGATTCAGAGATACTGTAAATCACCTCTTCTTTCTCTGTTGCCATCCCCGTTTGCAAAATGGAGATAGAGTTACAGTCTTCACATGGATGATAGGAAAGCTTAATATGTTAAAATATTTTGAGCTTTTCCATTTGCAAGGCAAAAATATTCATATTAATCGTAGTTATTTGATTTTTCTTGAATTTGTACATACAGATTTTCAGTATACTTTCATGTTCTGTGTGTTCTTAATAAACTGCAGCGCAGACACAGAAAACTGAAACCAAAAACCCCAAATAATCGGTATCTTTCAAACCTTCCATGACATCCTTGAACACCTTTACAGCATGTCTCTTTGGTCTGCAAAACCACTATCTGCTAGATCAGGAAACAATTTACTAGATCCAGAGAAGGAATAAAATAATCCTGGTCTTAGTATCACATCAGTCATAATGTTTAATGGGAAAAATCTTTTTCTTGGCTCCGTGTTTGCAGAAGGGAAAGGGAAGGGTTTTATTTGCAAGAATGGCTCTTCATCCTTCCAGTGTAGCCAGGTTTAATTACTGAAAACACAAATGAGGATGTTGCAAACCTGGGTATTGTCCAGTTTTTAAAAACTACTGTTACTGCATTAAGTCTTTAGGTAACTGCTGACATTCAGCTAGAAATTCTTAGAGGTCAGGAAATGGCAAAGAATCCTTCGGTTATACTTGTAGAAGTGTATTAGTGCCACACTAATGAAGTATTAAAATCTAGTTAATACCTAAACAATTGCATATCGTCCAAGTGACATCCCAATGGGATCCGTGGCATTCGGCACGTTAACTCGTTTGCTTTTCCCGAGACAGTCACGGAGTAGAGGCAGAGTTGTAAGACCTCAAGCCTAAGCGTTAGGGTTTGGCCTTTCAGAGAGACTTCAGCTTGTTGTCTGCAAAAGGCATCCTCACTTTTCTGTATGAAACTCAGACCAGAAAAAATTCCAAGACTTTAAAGGTAATTTTGTCTGAAATAAAAAAAATGCAAGGCTTGGCTCAGAAAATACTCATGGATGTGCTAAGTGCCATCTGCATTTTATCTAACTAACGTTTAATTTAAATGTTACCTAAAGTTATGTCCATTCTTTGCTGCACATGTATATGCAAGTTGTGCCTATTTTGGTTTGGTTTTTTTTTTTTTAAAGTGGCCCCATAGGGGATCACTTCTTCTGTCTCAATACATGCTTCATACTATTGGGTAGTAAAATTGAGCAATTACTCATTGGAGGAGTTAATTCTACAGGAAAACTTCTGATTGTTTTTTTAATTGCTTTGGGCAATTTGATAGCTAAAGGTGCATTGAACAGTAAATGTGAAATTTAGCAAAATAATACTTAACTGCCACCACATGCTATCAGTGATGGACAGCTTTTTTAGCATTTTGTTGTTGCTGTTAAATCGAAAGTTTAATTACCAGCTGAATGCTATGTAAATCCCATCTATGAGTAGGCGCAGAGGTAGATTAAAGGTCTGAAACCAAAATGATCTGCAGCCAGTAGATCCGGGGCAGAAACTTGTGGAACACATAATTAGGGATCAAGGAGAGTCACCTATAAAAAGAACAAAATATGTTTAGGAACATACTAAAATCTCCACGAAACAGTCTTTTGGTGTGTGCATGTGTTTTGTTGTTGGTTTTTTTTATTTATTATTTCAAAATTCATAAAGTTTCTTTAACATTTTGGTTTGATTTGACTTTTTTTTTTAAACAGCAGTTGCTTGTAGTCAAACTCAAGACTCAAACTCAAGTATGAATAACTCGCCACGTGTGAAGTATTAGAAGATTCTCAGCTATTTGAAAAGCAAGCTTTCTTAGATTTTATTAGAAATTCCCAAACAGACCCACACTTAAAACAGGACTGAAGTACACTCATTTTTAGCCAAAATCACCCTGTTTTGAGGGAATGTAGTTTGCTCAAGCAACATATGCAAATTTTATGAAATTGCAGGCTTTTAAAAAGAGAAAGAAGGTCAATTCATGTAATCACATGAATGAAATGGAAATATTTTTTTCATAAAACTTAAATATATGCTTGTCGGCCTCCTTAAATGACCCATTGACTTGTATTGGTTACATGAATTGGCTCATATTCCCTGTTAATAAACTCACATACACAAGGAGAAGGTTTGCAGAGTTCAAGTTTACAGAATGTGGATTACAAACCAAGAGACAAAATTAAGTTATTGATGATGCTAATTGCCATGCCTAAGTGTGTATGTTGTGCTTCATAGGTTGAACCCAACGGACTTTGGATTAGAAGGAAAGCCTGGCTTAACTGCAGCTGGCTTCAGGACTTGCATAAATGAATGAGAACTTTCTCTTTCATAGTTGCTTTCCATATTGCCCAACCAGCTCCTGAAACAATCACGTTAAATGTGTGGTTTAGATACATCATTTCTGATGTAGATGATGTATTTCCCCATATGAAAGAGTCCGGAAATTTTTTTTGCGCTTTAAAGTGTTTGAAGTTTGAGCAGTAGTAAACTTGGTGTGTGTGAAATCAGACTTGCCAACGCTGGCTGTGCAGCAGCGTCACAACCCCCGGGTTCTACGCTTCCTCACATACCTGTCTGCAGTTTTGACTTTTGCCAAGTTTGGCATTCGCGTCAAACTGCCTCAAATTACAGAGCTGTTTCTGTGGTGTGGGTCACATACTATGATGAAACACCCAAACTGTCAGGGGTGATCAAATTGTACTGTCACTTTACACCTCTGAGCGCTTCGAAAAAAACACCCTCACTAGTATGGCGTGGCAGGATCAGTTTGTTGCCGTTTGCCGGTCTTTTCATTAACTTCTTATTTTATATACTACTTTGTAAGCCTTGCTCAAGATGTGTTGCTAGAAGTTGAAATCTGCACTTTGTCATATTTCATGAGTTCTTTTTGTTCTTTTAAGAGCACGTAGTGCAGATGTGAGGTTAATCTCCAGATATCAGTGCTAACTTCCTCACCTTACTGTACGCCCGTGAGAAATCCTTCTGATTTTGTCATGATTCAGACAGCAATTGAGAAGCGTGCTTTAAATACATGGGTGTTAATGAGAGGAGTTAATGGGCATTAGTGGGTGGGGTCAAAATCTCTGTTTTCATAAACGACAAAAGGAAGTAAAGCAAATAAAATAAAAACTAGAAGCAATAAGCACATAACAGTGCCTGTTTACAGTGCTTCACCAGCCACTCACAGAGGCAGCAGAACTGTGCACGTGAAAACCCAAGTGCCTGCAATACAGAATGTGGTGACCGCTAATAGGGGAAAAAAAAAGGAATTTATCCCCTTGCTAGGATGGAGGAATCGCTGGAGACAAGTGCGTGCTTTCTCAAAGATACGCTTATGTTTGCTGTCTTGAAGAAGGAGGAGCAGCATCTTTTATCCAGTTTCAGTGCTGAACGGTCATGGTACATTCCAGTAATTGATGCTGAAGAAATAATTAGGGTGTCCATCATCTATACTTTGAGGAGAAATAAATAACCTCGTATAACACCAAAATAAGAATCCCAAATAGTGGCCAGCATAAAACCAAAAATAGATCTTGTTAGTAGGTGCATTCATGTCCTCCCAGTGTGAACAGTGTTTGAGTCTTGTGTTTGAAATTCTTTTGGATAATAACGCTCCTTTATGACCTGCCTTTTATTTTGCATATTTGTTTGCAGTGATGCTATCTCCATCTGTGTTGCAAAGCTCACTTTTCTGCAGCTTCTCTGTGATTTCCCAGCTGTCCTGTTATTTCCCACCTCATGCTTTTCTTTTCAGCTGAACCTTATTCACAGTGAAATCAGTAATTTAGCCGGCTTCGAGGTGGAGGCCATTATCAATCCTACCAATGCTGACATTGACCTTAAAGATGACCTAGGTAAATGGGGCATGGGTTGACACAACTAACGGTCACATGGAAATTATGGAACCCAGAATTTACTCTCTAGGGCTTCATATATTTAATAAGAGCAGAAATTCAAATTTTGCAGGTTCTGTTTTGTTGAAGAACTACATTCGAAAGACTTTTTCACCAAATCTGAATGCTTGCAGCTAGTGCTAGTCTTCAAGTTGATTTCAGTTAAAACAAATCGTTTAAATTCTTTTCCATAATGATCATATGTGACTGTTAGCTATTTTGGGGGGTTTCTTATTTGGATACTTTGAGGACTAAAATACTTTTTTGTCAGGTTGTTTTCAAAATAAGCAGTTTCTCCATTCTAACTGCAATTTTTTTTTCCTGATACTTAGAGTAGGCATAAAATTTTTAAAGAGGAATGATTAAATAATTAACTATGCCCCAATCTTTCCTACCTTGATTTCATGTTTAATGCAGTCAAATGATTTGTTTTCATTATGCTTCAATTACTCCGTGGCTTTCACATTCAGCTGAAAACAAATACTGATACTCTACCAACAATGAACTCGTATATACTACCATAGATGGTGTATTGCTTTTAAAGCTTCTATTTTGTTCCAGATTGGAAAAAAAAGGTAAAATATCCTTCTTCAGCAGAAGTCTGTTCTTCAGCGAAAGAAAAAGAAAAGTTAACTTTCA
>NW_009646744.1:3245063-3245625 GCF_000708025.1 Charadrius vociferus | reverse complement strand
TCATTTTTTAAAACTTCCTTAATGGAATACAACCCGTAATTCTTCTACTACTGCATTTCCTATGGGAATGTACAGAAGTAATTTAACAAGAAAAAGATTTAAGAAGGCTAATCTTTAAATCAGCCTTTCTCAGAAACGTGTATATTTTTACAAGTGTCTTGGCCATTCCAACACATAGTTAGAAAATATGCATTACCTTTAAAATATAAGAACCATCATTTATATTTTTAAAGCAAATTCAGTACAACCCTGTCTGCAAATACATGGTTTCCTCCATATGAATGACTGTCATTTTTAGAAACAAAGTGATGAATCACTATACATATGAAGATTAGTGCCTGTCAGCTTATTGATGCTGACAAAATGGAGAAACTAGTTATTTTGTTTGGCTTGATGATCCTGAATTTCTTTTTTTAAACAGATTCCATATTTTAGTGTCATGCTCTGTGGGGAACTGGTTGTTCTAGGTTTCTACAAAGTGAAATGGGGTATTAGCTGATTTTAAAACTTTGGAAATGATCTCGTGTGATTGCTCTGACTTGTCATTTTAACATTTATTTGA
>NW_009646744.1:3238053-3245022 GCF_000708025.1 Charadrius vociferus | reverse complement strand
ACACACACCTGCACACACAACTCAGCATACTCCTTTGGCGCAAGGTTTGGAGATGTAAAGGTAGGAAAATATGGACGTTGGTACATGTGTAAATGTAGAGCCTGTGCTGGGTCTCTGTCCAACGTGGTTGATATACATCTGTTTACCTGTTGTAGTTGCAAGTTGTACAGGCTGACATTGCCACGATCGACAGTGATGCTGTCGTTCACCCGACAAACTCTGACTTCTACACCGGTGGTGAAGTAGGTAATGGAAAGTTCAGTGCTGCGGAGTTTGTATGTGTGTGCATGGTCAATCAGCAGCCACAAGCTTGTTGTAGCTATGCAGATTTGCATTCATTTCTCACTTCCAGCAGTCCTGACTGATAATAAAAAGAAATGAATAATTGCAAACTCAGTAGGCATTTTTGATTTTTATCACCAAATCAGACTTTCAGTAGTAACAGTAGAATGCACCGCCAAAATTTGAAGGGCAGGAACAGTACGTTCAGTGCAGGCATGCGACCAAGGGAAAAGAATTCCCGCATTGTTTGTCTGACATGTTAAATGCCTGTCTTGAATATGGTTTGAGTCTTGATCTTTAGATTTCTAACCAGTTCCAGTACACCTTCTCCACGCCAAGTTTCAGAAGTTCGCATCTGACATGCTGGATCTAGCCCATCTCTATTTTCTGAACTCTTAAGATTGGTTAGTTTTTTTCATATTTTACCTCAGGGACCGATTACCTTCATAGCCCTGCTCCACGGTCCTCACGCCCACAAGCACACGGCTAGTGACACTACGTACGTTTTTCAGGCGGTTGGTCGTCTAAGCTACACCGATGAGAGAAGGCATGATAGCAAACGTGACAGACACCTTAATTCAGTATGTTGAGTGTCCCCTGAGTAACTTTTCTCTTAGTAATGCCCCACTCTGCGTACAGTATTCTGAAGGACTTCATGAAAGGGTAGCAGTACTTTAACTGAGCTGCCTCGCTAATCAGAGAAGGCAAATCAGAATTTGGGCTGAATACAGAAGTTGCTGGTAAGGGTGATGACACACCGCGCTTAAAAAAACCCCTCACCTGATCCCAGCCTCTGTTCTACATCTCATCTTAACCTCCTCGTCGCTGTGCGAATGGCCTCCCTCCACGCCTGTTTAGTGCTGGCTTGGAGGGACACGCGTCCCGCTGCAGAGCTGGCGTGTCCTGCAGCCCCTGCGTTTGCTGGAGGGGCCGCTCTCTGATACCAACACGTGGGCTGACGTAGCTCTGTACGGCCTGGGACTTGGCCGGCTAAACGTGATGCAGAGACATTTAAATAAGAGTGTCATACTACCCTGTATCTGAAGAATATGCTTCTAAAGTCTGTCAGACCCATTTAGCTGATGTGCTGGTCTCCTACCCTTTGACAAAGAAATGCTTTGCTACCCCGCAAAGAAAATTGTCTCTCGAAGCTGTACTGCTCATTCCTTAGTGTAGGTTCCTCTTGCCTCTGACTGCTGTAAGAAAGAATAGAAGTGCACAAATGCTTAGCTTCCAATGATTAACTTTTACCCATCTAAATTTATTTATTTTTTTAATTTTTGTTGGTTTTTTTTTTTTTTTTCCCTAACAATTTAAATGTCCTGGGGGCTTATCCTGAGAATTTTAGAGCCTAAATTTCTGCTAACGCTGTTGTCAACACTGATACCAATGCCTGCTTGGAAAGCATGCGATAATGATCTTATTCTCATGGGAGTGACACATATTTATGCTTGTGAGCAAATAAGCTACTAACCTTGAAGCTGTGAAGCAAGACTTCCATCAAGAAACTTGCTAATGTAGTGGAAAATGGTTAAATACAGTGTCTCCTTTCCCAGATGAAGCTAATTTACAACCTAGTTCTGGAATAGTTTCAGTATAAACCCTCACTGTTAATCAGAAGAGGAGTGCAATTGAGGAGTAAATGCAGGAAACCTCACTGATTCGTACCAAATAAGACTTTTGCTCTTCTTTGTACCAGTTCTGCAAGAAGAGAGCTCGGTGAAATAAACTGACCGGGTTGTTCATTGCTTTTAATTATAAATTAATTCCCAGTAGAAGGGAAAAAGCTGATCCTTCTGGATTGAATTAAACCAAACCAGGCTAAATTCCATTAAATGTACAACAGCTTTGCAATGGCAAAGAAATGACCTACTTAATAGATCTTTTCTGTTCCTACGTTCTGCACAAGGCTTAATTATGTTTCCCCTTGAAACAAGAGAAATTAAGGATTATAAATGTCATGGGTTTTAGGATCTGAGTTCATGGCCTCAAGGGGAGCATAACTGGAATACATACAAATATGAATGCTATGGAAATACTTACGACGAGAGTATAACTAGAATGGAGGACTGTTTCTTTCCCTCCCCGCTCCTTCTCTGTCAGAGGGATTTTATAAGACCCCGGTGTCAGCCGCGTCTGCTGGAGCGGTTCGGCAAAGGGCACCACCGGGTGTCCTGCTCTCGGGCGTATCGCTGCCTTCGAAGGGCAGTGCCTGTCCAAGCCCCTCCGTGCTGGGCTGGATCTCCTTCTCCAGCAGGCTCTCCTACGACACCTTCCTGCTACAAATAAAGCCACTGCCGTCTTTTCCAAGAGGTTTGTGAGAAGGTGCCTTCCGCTCGCTTGCACAGGGATAGGTAACTTTTTCAGAAAGTTCTTAGTTAGGAGTTTGTCTAAGTAAACTTAGACCGAAGTATTTATGTAAAAAAGCTTAAGTGAGCACGAAGAGCAAATTACACGCTGACTTACACAGTCTGACCTTGCAATCCAGCTTTCGGCAAACACCCCTTGCGAATTGGTTATGAAAAAAAGCAAGAGAAAAGGCATACATTTTTTAATTGTCCTCAGCTTTTGTACCCCAAAAGCAATACACTGCCAACAGCAAAATAGAGGCAGGGTCACGGAGTCAGTTTTTGAATGAAGAAACAAATACATTGTTTTCAACTTTTAATCTTCATTTGGGAAGAAGTTTAGCAATGGTGTCGGAACAAAAGCATCTTGCAGTCCTCTTAGTTCTTAGAGCTGTAACCCTATTTTATTTAGTAAACGGAATCTTGGAGGAGGGGCTCTGCTTCCTTGAGCATACAGTATGTGCACTTCCATCAGAAAATGCGTTTTTTCTTTCTTCGTCAGTGAAAGTAAGGGGTTTCACCAAATAAATGTCTAGATCTTTAGAGATCCTAGTTCTGAATTTTTAGAAATCAGTTTTCAAAGTAATATCTCAAATCAGAGCCTTTATATCACTGCTTTTTACTTATCTACCTTTATAATTAATATGCACAGTGCAAAATTATGTGGGATGCTTATGTAGTCAGGAAAATGCTTTCGTGGGCTGTTTATTTTATGTTAATCTTTAAAACTAGAGCTGCAAAATAAGATCTAAACCATTGAGTGA
This sequence comes from Charadrius vociferus, assembly GCF_000708025.1. NCBI lineage: Eukaryota > Metazoa > Chordata > Aves > Charadriiformes > Charadriidae > Charadrius > Charadrius vociferus. Next base: position 3,241,628 of record NW_009646744.1, on the reverse strand, counting down.
TGGACTGCCTTTGTAAACGGCATACCTTTTGGTTGCCCTGAAACACTGCACAGCTCTTCTCCTCCCAGAATGACTTTGTCCAGCTCCTTAGCTGTAGTTAGAGAAGTTCATTGGAGGAATATGTTCCTTAGAGATTCTCCTTATTTCTGAGGCTCTTCCTCTTGGTTAAAGGTGGCTCAACAAGCTGGGCAGTTACCAAGTAAAGCAGCCCGCTGCACTCACGAGACTGTTTCATTCCTGGTGCCACCTGTTGGGGTCAGGGACCAAGATCAGGTGAGTTTCAAATTCTTATTGTGGCAAATGGCTCTTTAAAACAATTTGTAAGAGAGAGGGGAAATGAATCTTAGGGGAAGGAATGATGAACCTTCAACCAGTCTTGAGCTAGCGCATTCTTCTGGAACATTTCACGCTAACAGATGCTCGTGATAAAGAAGGAGGTAGGGATGTCATGGCAGATGTTTTTCACTTTAAAACCGGAGTCTGAGAATGTTAGCGAGCGATACTGATGTGAGGTTTTTGGGTTGTTAGGGTTGTCTTTTTTGGTTTTTTCTTTTTTTTTTCTGTTATTGTTGTTGTTGTTTTTAATGACTAGCTAATTCTGAAGTCCCAAAAGGTTTAGATCTTACTTTGCAGTCCCCAAAAAATGTTTGGGCAGAAAACTCTAGAATGATGTAATAAAACAATAATGATGAGTCACATGTCTGCTGTGGAAACCTGGGATCGGAGGAGTAAAATAACGATTCTCTGTTCAGGGAGCACTTTGGAAAAGAAAGGAGGCAAGGAGTTTGTGGAAGCTGTCATTGAGCTTCGCAAAAAGAACGGGCCGTTGGACATAGCTGGAGGTGAGGTTCTGCGCTTCGGAAACCGGCAGACAAAGCACGGTGGGCGCCGGCCGGGCTCTCTGCGGCACCCTTCGCTGCAGCCGACCGGCCAAGCTCCTTCTGGTACAGCCCTTGGGCTCGTGCCGTGTGTCTGCAGACAACTGTTATGGGTTACATGATATTTGTATTCCCCAAAGTTAAAATACACACGTTGCAGCTTTAGTAACCTGTACCGAAGCATCTGGGGAGTGGTGTAGGGATGTAATATTGCGAGTAAAACCAGGCTGTTCGCAGGGACGCGTGTACACCATGAATGTTGATTATTGAGGGCACAGTTCAGAAAAGCAATTAATTAATGCTTATTTTTCAGAACAGTTGAGCCCAACTCTGTTAAACATCTGCTTTGCTGAAGTGCCGCTGACTTTCACTGAACTTAAGCACGTGCTTAAAGTTAAGCATCTGCTTGGGCACTTTGTTTAATCAGTGCCAAAATCATCACTATAAAAGCTTATGACTTTGTGATGCCTAGTTATCAAAATTTATGTAATATCTGAGAAAAATCTACTATATGAGTAATAAAGTTTGGTAATGACGATATATAATTTTACACCATCTGTGAAATCGCTGATACATATTGTTCATATAGAAGGCTGATTCTGCCATCTGTGTTTATGCTATAAAAATAAATACAGTGTGCACAGTTTTGTAAACGAATTCTGAATAAAGCTGAAGAGGAGATGCAAGACCAGCTCTGACAGGAAAAATTACAACTGTTTACTTCTGACGCTTAATACGTTGGATTTTTTTCCTTGCTTTTTAAAATTTTGAGTAAGTTTTTCTTGGAATTCTTGTTTTGTAAAAATATGTAGAATAATTTTTCTTTTATTTTTTTATTTTTTCTTACTTCTGTACAGTATTCTTTATCAGCCCAGACCAAACTCTTACAAATAGATTGCAAGTTGGAGAGAAAAGATTTTTTTCTTGGCTGTCAGTGCATCCCTCACATCTAAGCACTGTTTGGCAGCTTTACCCCGTGGGGAGCTCTACACTACACTGGGAGAAACTGGCTGTTAGGGGCTTGTTGGAGCACTCCAGAAAAGAACCAATACGTATCAGTTTCTCAGTCATACAGATAGCCAGTTTTCAGATTCCTCAGTTACGTGGGCATCCCTTTAATCTACCAATAACCAGGATCCTTACCTGGAATATAATTATAACTAACCCAGAACATGTCCACAGTTCTCTCTCTGTGTTTCTACAGCAAAAGTATAACTTACTTCAGAGCATTTGCATTTGAAGTAAGGGACAACCGCTCATGGTACGCTCTTGGCTAATAACAGTTGTCCTCAACAGAATCCTAATGAGTTAATTAATGAACACCCTAGAAAACACTCCCTGAGAAATATTAAAGTTGGTGATGCGTATCGATACAGTATTTTATTCTTTCAGGATAAAGATATTATCCACATTTCACATCTGACTAGAGATATGTCAGCTGCTTTTAATAGATTTTTCTTGGATTTATGATGTATTCTGAATCTGCCAACATTTTAGTTGCACATTATGACAAATTACCATTGCCTTAACACAGAGGCTATTCAACATGTTGAGAATCTGCAAACCCATAAGAATGTACATGCTTGTGCTTCCATTGTCCTTCAAAATGTACTCTTCTGATTAACCTCCAGTCAGAGTGCCATATGACAAAGTCTTTTCTCTTTCCTGCAGCAGCTACAGGATAGTATCCATATGTGATGATTGTGCTCCAGGAGTTATTTCTACTATACTTAAATAACAAAATGCCTCATAAACATTCCAGAATGGAGTAGAGGATTTCTGGCCTCTGAGCACCTTTACAATCCTGATATTTATTTATTTTTTTAAATTATTTTTGTTTTTATTTTGTTTTGAAGGCATAAGCTGCTATTTTGTAGCTACTTTTGTGGCTGCATATGTTCCAAAGCATGTGTGTTAGGGGCCTGACTCTTTGTGAGGGTTCAGTTTATGCCTTTGTGAGATTTCAAATAGGTGTTTTTCTTCCCTCAGCTTGTGATTAGGGTATTTCTCTTCCCTCTTTTTTTTTTTTTTAATTTTTTAAACAAAGCGAAGTTACACATTTTTAATTGCAGCCGCAGACCTGTGAGTTCAGAAATGGCAGTGATCCTCTTACCCTGTTTTCTGGCAGGCAGAGCACAGTCTGTTGCTGCTCTGTGGTGGGAAGTGGTGAGCCCAGAATGTCTTCTGCTGAGAGAAGGTCCTCATCTGGAGAGTCCCTGACTGACCGTAGTTTATAGTCAGGCTCTGCTGCATCCTCTCAGTCCCGACACGTCCACGGTAGTATCGTGGTGATAATATATGATTAGCATAGTAAAAGTTCTTCTCCCTTTCTTTGTAAATACAGAGCCTTGCCTGTTTGTATATAAACAGTGTGAATCAAACATTGTAAATCTATAAATGCATCCTCTCCAGCCGTCTGTCAGGAATGTGAAGAGAGAGATAAACTAAACCCAGCATTGTTTAAGTGGTCTCGGAAGACCCATACACAAAAAAAAGCTTGAATAAAACGAGGCCTCAAGTCTTGAAATCACACAAAGTGTCGTCTTTAGAGTTGCTCAGAAACAAAGCTGGAAATAAAGCAAAAATCTTAAATCGCCTCTTTTCTGCCTTTGTTACCAGTTTGCAGAGCACGGCTAGCTCTGAGCTGATCCAGTCTGGGCTGCAGTGCCATCAGAAGCTGTGTGTTCCGCAGGGGTA
>NW_009646744.1:3137247-3237863 GCF_000708025.1 Charadrius vociferus | reverse complement strand
AGCAGAAGCACACAAAAGCCATAACTCCTGTCCAGCATCCTGATATTTACTGTAGCTCTGTAATAAACTGAACCAAAGCAAGACCGTCCCTTGAACGGGTCTACGCTCTAACAGATTACTGCCTTTTTCCTTATACGTTACACAAGTTTGCACAATCCCCAGTATAAATGTGTTTTCTTTGATGTCAGCCATGAATTCTTGCTCTCTCTAAAATAAGCTCGATTATAGCTATGATTTATAAATTACCACAGCAAAGTGCAGCTGGAAATGGAAAATACAAAGTCTCTGGAATCATGTTGTTATATTTTAAGGCTGTGTGATTTGTAATCTAAAACATTCACAGGGGCTGAAGGAATGTCTGTCAATTGTTTGCTATTTTAATCGCATATGCACTCTTTTAATCCTGAGGAGAGAAAAGCAATTATGTTTCACTTTCGGTTCTTACTAGCTGTTGTCAGTGCTGGCCATGGATTGCCTGCAAAATTTGTGATCCACTGTAATAGCCCAGGCTGGGGCTCAGACAAATGCGAGGAGCTGCTGGAAAAGACGGTGAAGAACTGCTTGGCTCTGGCTGATGAAAAGAAGCTGAAATCAATTGCATTTCCTTCAATTGGCAGTGGCAGGTAAGGCTGTTACATACTTGATGCCAAATAGGTCACGTTTTCTAAGTGCCATCTCATATGTGCCAGTCCCTTCTCCCTGTACAGAACCCATAGCTGTGATGCTGATGTTCGTTTCTTGTTCGTTTCGGTTCCCCGAATGAAATGTTTCTTCCAGGTTCGTTCAAGCTGCGCGTGGAGCCTGCAGTGTTCTCCTGACTAATTCAACTTTGGCAGGTCTAGTAGTGATCCCTGCGGAATCTTAAAGCATGCCAATAGGTCAAAGAGCATAAAACAAACTTTTAAAGAGGATATTAAAAAGACTTTTTTCAAACTATCAATTTGTTTGTATAAATTGGGGATGTGGAGGAGAACGTGAAGAAACGGGGTCTGTTTTACCTAGTTTTGGTGCATAATGAAACTTCCTGCAATATATGTCTTAGGATGGACAGAAGCTACATATCAGTGTTCGTTTAAGCAGCAAACCTGAAGTGCCACGATTCTCAGGATTTGCAGAGTCACTTCAAGCTTTCACCCAAAATTCGTAAGCTGAATTCCATGCAGTTTACATCATGGAAAACATCATCTTTCACGAAAAAAAAAAGGCCTTAAAAGCCTTTGCCAAGGTTTTTGAAAGCCAAAGTCTAAAGTTAAGGTCCTCTGGCTTTGTAATGGGTGCTCAGTGCCTTTGAAAGTTGGATCATGATTTTAAGAGTCCGAATACGGACTTCACTTTTAAACTGAGGCTCTCGAGTTTGGGGTGGGGAAGAAGGTTTGGAACACTCGGCCCGTAGCGATTGCTCGGTATGAAGACCGAGGGCCACATCTAGGCTGAATTACACAGTTGTGTATTTAACCCTGAACAACTGCCCCTGTTTGAGTTTGCCATGAAAGAAGTTGGCTGATGTACAGCGAGAAAATTCTTCTCATTGTGCCGTGTTGCAACACGAGATTAATTCCTGCATATTCTGTGGGTTGGGGCAGGAAGCGCTGTTTGAGCTTTTGGGTGAATGACAATAAAGAAATAGAAGTTTCACTAGGATAATAAATGTAAGCGACTTGCATCAGACAAAGCTCCAAATAAGGTTAATTTGCAAGGGTGTCATTTTAAGGAGGTAACATGAGCCTACTTTGTAGAACAGTGGAGAAACACAGCGGAGGGTTCGGACTAAGCTGTTGAATTAGCTGTCAGGTTCACGGGCTGGTCAGTACAAAGAGAAGTTCTCAGTTGCTCTTTGGGAGAAACTGTGTTCCTCCACGGACTGTAGAGTGACTATGGAATTGGGTATGTAGGTGCCTAAAGCAAGACCATGTAAAATATCTTCCACGGAACCTTTTCTTCTCTGGAGAGCTCCCAGCAAAGAACAGTTCCCAACCCTTGTTGCGAAGTAGTTGATTGGCGTTGGAAGATGATGAAACCCTGAATAATCATGAGATTCACATTCTGTTACGAAATCTGGTTACTGACAGGCAAGGTCTGTGGCAACGTTCTCAGCTTGGCATATGCACGTCATTCCACTCAAGCCAGTTGAAGTGGTGTTTTTAAAAGATGGAGAGGGATCAACAGGCCTTGAGAAATATATGAGGTTGTGTATTTTCCCTTTTTCTTTTAATTAGAGATATTCAAGCATAAATTAATGTTGGAGAGAACAGAATATATTCTGACAATGCTCTTTACTTGTTTTTATGAAGTCAGAAGCGTTAAAAAAAAATAAAAGTAAAGCTTTTAAAGACAGCAAATGCCAAAGACACCACATGTATGCAGCTGTTCTAGTACAGACATCTGTCAAGCAGACATCACCCAATAAACCCACATAAACAGTTTCATTCTCTTTTATAGTTGAGGAATGGGATTACATGAGGGCAGTTCAAATAAATCACGGGGGGAAATAAAATAGCATACTTGTAGCGTTCAGTGGGCCAGATGCTCAGCCACAGCCAACTTGTGGAAAGCACAAGAAGGGCGCTGTGCAGAGGTAGCCTGGAGTTCAGTCTGGTAGGGCCAGCAGGAGAACGGGGAAAGGGGAGTTAGGGATTGCACATAAAGTCCTCCTGGGAGGAGGGATTTCGTTCTGAGGCTCTGACTTTGATCTGAATTGACACTAGCTTGGCTAAAGTCTCAAACTGCCTTTTCACAAGAATTTAACTCAGACCAGTAGATCGAGGCAAGAGGTTTCTGTTTCTTCTTGCAACCCACGCATGGCCATTGGACTTTTCTACTCTGTCTCTTTCCTCTCTTGTGGGACGGTGCTCCTAAACAATTTCCTTTAATCGGCTTCCCTGTGTGCGTGTCTCCCTCTGACCAGGCTGCTCTTCTTTCTCTTGCCCGGTTGCGAGTACCTTGCTGGAAGACTCCTGAAGTGGAAGCTGTGTGACTTCAGAGTCCCCTGCGAGCAATCCCAAAACGGCAGATAGCCTGATTTTGATGCTGGCCTGCATGACAATTCCTGCTCGGGAGCAAAATTCCTCAAAGATCCGTTCAATAAATGCCAGGGTGCAGCATTCATAAGTAACTAGCAAGTGATCAGACGCGGAGGCGTGCTGAGTCTGTGTCTTTTTCTCTGTGTAAGCTGACAGTAGGAAGTAGCCCCTATGTCAAAACTGTGCTCTCAGTTGATTAACTTGTCACACAGCTGATTCTCCCTGACCAGCTCATTGGGCTTTGGAGGAGTACAAGGTTTTTTCAAAATGCTTTTTCCTTTTTTTTTTTTTTCTTCTTCAGTAGAAGAAAAAATTGGGCATTTTCGGAAAAGAAAGAAACAGCATGAGCTATTTCATGTCATCGTTTTTGAAATATCACAACCGTTATCTTCAGGCATCATGTAGAATATCACATTACAGGCAGCGCTACCACAGAATTGCTCTTGGGGTATATTTTATGGTAAGGTAATGTGCAGTGAGTGGGCAGTGACACAGGCAGTTGCCTTTCTCATTCTGTGTCTTGCAGCATGTAATGAGAAGGAGAGTAGAACAGCGTTTTATTACCAGTTTGGTGCTCCAGTGAGCAAACGCTAAGTGATGTCTCACCTGGTACTGCCAGAGGTGAATTTAGCCCAGCTTCTTCCAATTGCTGAGGAAACTCGGAGAAACTCAGCCATCTGTGTAATCTGTAAATTGTTAGTAGTATTAATAGTACCTACTTTATAACAGGGAGTATTGACCATCGTATAGCTGTAAGTGTATGTCGGGCAACCAGGTGACGTTCAACAGGATCTTTAAAATTCTGTTTGGGCCCTGCTGGTGGGAGTGGTGGTGTCCATCACCCTCAGGCTGGTCACTGTGGCTCTGAGTTTGGCGAGGGCGAAACCCCAGCCTGGGTGGGTAGCCGTTCTTCCTGAGTTCTGCAGCAATGCTCGGGCCACATTCGGAGTAGTTACCGGGTGTAATTTCAGGAGTTTGCCATGACCTGTAAAACTCCCAGTTCAGGTCCTGGCTTTGTTCAGACCATTCTACTCGTGCTTGACCTGTTTTAAGATTAGATGAAACTTTCAGTCAAGGGCTGCTAGATAAAAATGTGACAAAGCTTGTAAGAAGGGTTCCTGGGGTAGACATTGAGCTTTGAAATTCAGTCACGCAGTTTTGTCATCTGAGAAAGCAACAAGGTTTGTTCTGTTTGTGGCTTCTCCAGAAGAAGGGGGCGGGAGCCTCTTCCTTAGGCATTACTAGAGGAGTCGAAAGGCCTCTGTTTTTCAGATCTTTCTGGTTGATACCAAGCAGATGTCCTTCAACATATTTTTCTTAGGACTGTACTTCCATTGAATCACCCTGTAATTAAAAAGGCTGTAAGGAGTGTTGGAAGTGTTGCTGAGGTTGGCTTAGAAAAGTCATCAAGTCCCTTAAGTCTCTCCTCAGCCCTGACACAGCTGCTTTGGCTTCCCGAGCCCAGTAACTTTAGACTGACCCCACCTGGGCAAGGCTCCCTGGGACCCAGGGGAGCAGATCTGCTCACCTTCCCTCAGCCTGCTTCACTTTTTCTCCCACATGTGAAATGGTAAGAGTGGTGTTTCTCACTATCAAACAACTAGAACTCATTCTTTTTTCCTTTTCAGTCTGCAGCGAGGCTGTACAAGTGACTTCTTTAATTTTGTGCTATACTATTAATCATTAAGAGTGGTAAAACCACTTTGTACTTTGTGCCTTTTCATGCTTCATTTTCTATATCAAGTTCTCAATCCCTTTTTATTTTTTCTGTGATGGTTGGTTTGCTTTCCGGACGGGTTTGACTCTGCAACTCTAATGTCCCTGCTGCTTTCCTGAACGTTTCAGGAAGACTGTTAAATGAGAATAATTGACCCATCAGATATTGTAAGGTTCAACCCATTGATGTGTGTGGACTCTGTATTCATATTTTAGGAATGCTTTTCTTCTGTTGGAACATTTTAAGTCTTGCCTAAGCAAACAAGTTTGTAGCTTCTAATTCAGACTGTAAACACTGGCTTTGGAGCTTTATTTACCGTGCTGCCGTAGAGAAAAGACCGATTTATACCATCCAAAGCTTGTTCAGCAAGTCTTGAGTTTCTTTTCTTTGTGTCTCTCCTTCTAGAAACGGCTTCCCAAAGCAAACGGCTGCTCAGCTGATCCTGAAAGCCATCTCCAGCTATTTCGTGTCAACAATGTCCTCTTCAATCAAGACGGTGTACTTCGTGCTCTTCGACAGTGAGAGTATAGGGATATACGTGCAGGAAATGGCCAAACTAGATGCCAACTAAGCCTAGAAAGCGACAGTACTCTTCTGCCCATCGTCCTCCCCGAATCCTTAACTCCTTGTGAAGCAGAGCATCCCTTATTTTAAATTTTGCTCATCTAGGGGAATAAAGGTGGGGGTTTTGTTGAGTTTTTTTTGTTTCGTTTGGGGTTTTTTTTGTTTGTTTTGTTTTTACTTTCTGAAATGTTTTATGTTGGCACTGATAGTTGGCATTACTGCTGTTAATGCACTGTATACCAGGCATCGTCTGAACTTAGTGTAATCTAGGAGATTTTATAGTTTTATTTTAATGAAGTATGGATTGAAGCAGAAAGCCGTTAGGAGTATGTAGTCTTTTACTTGTGAAAGAAACAGGCCAACCCTATTTTGTAACTGTGTTGTGGTGCTTTATCAATACATCGAGTGGCGTTCCTTTCGTTTTTTAAAAGAACAGATGCTATAAACCTAATTTGTGTTCGTTTATTGTCTTAATGATAAATCTGGAAGAAAAAATACAGAAACCCTGTTGTCCTTAATTATATTTACAATTTTGAAATCGTGTGAATTGATTTAGTAAAATGTTTGAACTGTTGCTGTTGGTGTACTTGAATTAATTTTTCCATTAAGCCTTTGTTTTCTAAATCCTGAGAAGTTAGTCACGAGAGGGATGAGAAAACACCAGATCTGAACCAGTGGCCTGGAAACCTCTTACCTGCACTGGCCGCGTGCGTGCCCAGCGACGCTCGGCCAGAACCACTTCCAGTGAGCGTTCAGACTTTCCAGTTGGTGCTTCAGATCCTCCTGTTCAGAATCAGAGTTAATTGACTGTTTAGTTTGGGAGGTTGCAGCATTTTAGATCAAGCAAGGCCTAGGATTTTTTGAACTAGTTCCAACGATTTAATATTGGCCTTTTTGAAGCCATTTTGTATTTTTTCCAAATATTTATGAGCCCGGTTTGCATTGGTTGCCATACCATTTGCACAGCTGAAATCCATACCGACATAAACCTTTACGGAAGCCACTTGGTTTTGCACTTTGAGAAAGAAGAGGTTACGCGTTCAAAAGCTATTGCACATGAATGCTCGCTCTGAAGAGGAAGCTCTTCCTTTGAAGTCTTTAGCCTGCTCTCTAGACAGTAGGCATACGTTTTCCATCTCTGTTAAAAACTTCATTTGCCGATGAAAGAGTACTTCACATCCACTCTGGATTGAGCCAGGGCAGCAAGTGGACCCAATCTGACTGACTTTTCAGTAAGCTCAGGAATACCAAATATTAAAAATGTGTAGCTTAAGCTCCTGCAAGAGGGTTTTTTTGGGGTAGAAGTCCAGATACTTGCAGCTTGCAAGTGGACTGCTGTAGAGGAACAACAGCAGAAGACAAAATTTAAAATAAGTGTTACTCTAAACACATACACAAAGTTAAAAAGAGGAGATAGTAAATTAATTTCATGCCTCAAATACGTAAGGTGTTTGACTGTACTATGGGCTCAAATGTTTAAACGGCCAAAATGCATTTGGTATCATTCTTCAAAGACGGCATTTCGAGTGGCAATAAATGAAATAAGGTGCAGTACTTCAGCATTTAATTGTGAAATGTGTTACTGAAGTTGCATTGATTCTTGTAGTTAGAACTGAAACTGCACTTCCCACAAATTTCGCTAGGTGTCACTAAAAGGATTGGAAAATAGAAAAACGCAGGGCCGAGCAGGTACCCGAGGAAACACTTCGTGGGAGAAGGGCCATAATTTTTTTCAGCACAAAAGGGGATTTTTAAACCCAGAAGAAATGTGCACATCCAGATGAGAGTGCAGGTTACAGCCTCTTGATCTCTTTGCACTGTAGCATTTAATACACTGTAGAAAGTATCGGTTTTTTAAGATCTCAAAATTTTAATGTCAGCAACAGAAAAAAAACATGTGTCCACAAGTAGTTAAAAGTACAACCTCCAATGATGTTTAATAAATCTCTTACACCACGCTGGGAGGGCCAACTTTTGTCTTTCAACTGGAAGAGCCCAAAGCAAACGATATTGTAGTTCGGATCGCGTGGACTCGCTTCTCCTGACCTCAAGTCCCATCTGCTCGTTCAGCTGCTGGTTCCATCAGTAGCTCCGTTGAGCTCTTTGGGATTGATTCTGATGTGCCATTGGCTTTGTTCAGCTTTGAGTCCTTTTGCAAATAAAGGGCAGTGAACAGCTCCCGCCTGATGAGAATCTGCGCTCTCGGTACCATGTCCCAGTGTCACCAAAACCAGTTGTCAGGGACTTTTTACATTGCCTTGAACAAGGACAGGGCTATGCTTCCCACAGCGGGCAGGGCCACAGCCCAGGAGCTTTCAGAAAGTCTCTCTTCTCATTCTAACTCATAACTATGGACCATTTTGGTGAATGGAGTTAAATCCAGTCGGTGGCCGGTCACAAGTGGTGTTCCCCAGGGCTCGGTACTGGGGCCAGTTCTCTGAGGTTCTCTGAGGTCCTGCAATCCATCAGGCTCCGTCAAGAAAGCCAGAGATCCCACAACAAGCTTGAACTCGGCCACATGGGGCAGCGCGAGTAGATTATGGCGGATATTCAAGAACCTAAAAAGTAACATATCAGGTTATGCACATAACAAGAAAAACAGGAGAAGAAATTCCTGCTAACGTGCACTGCGGCCAGGACAACATCACTCTGGGAAGTTCCCTAGCACTTTGCTTGTCATAGCTAAATGGGCACGCTCCATTTGCCAAAAAAAAAAAAAAAAAAGACTTAATCGCACTTTGGGAAGGTCATATGTGGAAAAATCTCAGTGACAGTGCCTTTACAGCTGATTCTCTTATCGATAAGTCCATTATGGATCTTACCTGAAAACAATGGTTAAAGTAGACATTCTCTCTTCAACTCTTTCATTACTTTCAAAGGTTAAAAGCATTTTGTGGCCAATAGCATTTTCAAGTCACTCTTTCAAATCCTGCTCTCCACTACTTTTCTGCGTCTGGTTGACTTTTTCCACAGTAGAAGATTCGGTGTAACACCGTCATTAGGGTGCGCCAAATTGTGTAACTTTAGAAGTTCCTTCTGATTTTACAGCCCATCATCCTCCCGACGCTTTCCTCATTCTGGGTTGGCAGCCTGGATGATTTGTTGAGCTGGTATAATTACCCTGCCACGCTGATGGTCGGGTTGCCAGGCCGGGTTAGAGCTGCAATTACCTGTTGGCAGAAGCGTTACTGTGCTCCAGAGAGGAAGTAAGCAAAAAATACAAGTTTGGGGTCATTTTCCCCCCCGACGAAGCAGAGTTCATACCCACGCTGTAGCTCATCTGCCTTTTTGAATCCTTGTTTCCTGAAATCCATTTTTTTTTTAAATCCTGAAAAATGGGAGCAATGAATGACAACATTTGTGTAACGTTTACTTTTCTAAATCAATTTGGGAGGCGCAGATTATTTGCTAACAGTAATGCGGATGTGTCTTCTGGATGGTTAGTGCGCTGATGGACAGGACAGGTTAGACTTTCAGTCTCATGTTACATTCCACCGAAGTCAGCCCTCCATACTTCACAATTAATTTAAGATTCAGGAACAAATCCTGCTGCATTTCCTTCAGCTCCTTGCCGGATGGCAACTTTTTGGAAGTCTGGATTTAGCATTTTAGCAAATTCAGAGGTGCGCCACCCTGCAGCAGAGATTGGGGCCTCAGTAAAAGTAAGGTGGCTGAGCAAGGACCAACTCTGACCGGAGATAGAGAAATACGGTGAAGGGTTTCCCCTGTTCTGATCCCCGTTTGCAGACTGGGGACCCCCTCACCCCCCGCTTCCGGCCAAGCGGACGAGCAGTAGGCAGGATTGCACTCCAGTCCCGGCCTTTGGCTCAGAGGTCTTAGGTGTCCACCGTACATTTTATCATCAGCGTTTAAACTCCTAGGATAATTAAGAACAAATAATTGCTTTAATTGTTTAAGACTATTTTTAAAAAAATAGTTTATTTTAAATAATAATCTAATTTTAGATTAATAAATCTTAAACTGACCACTAACGCAGCCGCCTGTGTACCAAACCTGGTCTCTCCCCATTAGAGTACTTCATTGCCGTGTGGACAGCACTGATTGCCGGTGGGTACCAACTTCAAACCATCACCTCCACCTAAAGAGCCCAGGACGCACTCTCTGCCCCACGTCCCTGCCTGAAGGTGTTGCCCATCCTTCCACCTCACTGTTACAGCTGTGCTCCGAAACTCATCCCCTGGGTAAAGGAAGCCCTGCTGGGCAAGGTTGCACTGGAAGAGGTCCCATTTTCTGGGCATTAGGACGTGCCGACATTACAGAACTTTGCAAGAAGTCTGACATCTGATGAGAATGGTGGGTTTCCTCGCAATGCTCCATTTCATAGAATCATAGAAGGGTCTGGGTTGGAAGGGACCTTGAAGATCATCAAATTCCAGCCCCCCTGCCCTGGGCAGGGACACCTCCCACCAGCCCAGGTTGCTCCAAGCCCCGTCCAACCTGGCCTTGAACACCTCCAGGGATGGGGCAGCCACAGCTTCTCGGGGCAACCTGCCCCAGGGGATCACCACCCGCACAGGAAATAATTTCTTCCTAGTATCTAATCTAAATCTCCCCTCTTCCAGTTTGAAGCCATTCCCCCTCGTCCTGTCACTCCATGCCCCAGTAAAAAGTCCCTCCCAGCTCTCCTGGAGCCCCTTTAGGCACTGGAAGGCTGCAATAAGGTCTCCCCGGAGCCTTCTCTTCTCCAGGCTGAACACCCCCAACTCTCTCAGCCTCTCCTCATAGGAGAGGTGCTCCAGCACTCAGAGCATCTTTGTGGCTCTCCTCTGGCCCCGCTCCACCAGGTCCACGTCTCTCCTGTGCTGAGGCCCCTGAGCTGGAGGCAGCACTTCAGGGGGGTCTCCCCAGAGCAGGGTAGAGGGAAAGAATCCCCTCCCTCGCCCTGCTGGCCACACTTCTGATGCAGCCCGGGGTACAGTTGGCTTTCTGGGTTGCAATCACGCATTGTCAACTCATGTTGAGCTTCTCAGCCGGCTATTTCCAGATTATGTTGGATTTCGATTTGCTACATGTGCATGTTCAAAGAAATGCCTGCAGCTACCATCTTTACGTGGCATTATAACCTCAAACGTTAGCTACAAAACAGACAGAACGTCACTGCCAAGCCCCCATTCACTTACTCCTGCACTGTTTTTCCCCAGGTACTGATCATCCCTTCCCCAGACTAAATTAATTAGCACACTGATCGTCTGTTGAACGCTCTCTCTCTCTCCTCTGCTACAACTTGAGAGGGCATTGCATGGGCTCCCTCTCAATTATCACGTTGCAGAAGTACAATGTGCAGCGCGGTAACGAATGCACTGATGGGACAGCGTCAGAACAGCCGTTCTCCAGAGATTTGTCATGAAGAAACGCTTCCATGTACAAGATTTCATCATAAAAGATCATATAAAATGGCATCCGAGGGCTCATTAGGAGCAGCATCAACACCCTTATAAGCATAAAATGAATATATAAAAAGATAGGTATTAATAGCCAGACAGGAGAGCTTGTAATCGTGCAGCCTCCAAATGTACTAAGGAAGAGTCAGTAAAAAGGCTGTGGTTTTTACAAAAAAGACTGGAATCGGACTCATAAAGTGTCAGCAAAGCACACTTAGAAATCCTTTTTTTCAGTAAAAAGGGGAATCAGGAACATTTCTATTTGTAAACTCTCTAAAAACCAGAGTATATACTTCCAGTAACCCGAGAGATTAAGAATTCGGAGAGAGTAGCCCAAAAGGGAAAATAACACCACACACAGAACACAGGTACCGTATGTGGGCGGAAACTGCGGTAGCCAAACAGGCAAAAAGTTTGCAGGGAAATAAGGCTCTGATTTTCCAGCATTCGTTAACACCAAGTTCTTGTGAGCTCCCTTCCCCTTGATCCTAGCTAAAATTGGGGTTTCTAGCCTGAAAAATAGCATGGACAGAAGCTGCAGGTGCCCGGGTACTTGAAGATCAGGGCTGTAGCCTGTGGTAACTAGTCACATATTCTGCTCTACGATGGTTTTACAGAGGACCGTAGTACCTAAATTTGTAACAGCAACTCAGAGGGAGCAGCATAATTGATAGGCCTGAAGAGTGCAGGTAAGTAGAAGGATTGTATTTATATCCCTGGTGCGAAACCCAAAGGGAACCGGGCTATTGCACACTGGCTAAAGTGCTTGAAAATTGCCACCGATTCCTTTTTGTGTCGAGTTCTTCAGAGATTTAGTTCGTTCCTCCGTAGAATCCTACTTAATGCCTCCACAACTCATGTTTAACCATTATCACTAGCAACCCCGCTCATAACCGCTTCTTCCTTGTCAGATTCCACGAAGAGGAATCAAGGGGAGATGATACCACTGTTTCCTAATACAAAGGAAGGAGCGACAGCATTTCACAGCGTAGCCTACGAAATCCCAACTCTTCCACACTTTTTCACCAGCCTGGTTAACGGAAGAAATTTGATATTTTTGTACCTTGAAATGACTAGCCTTCTTAGGCTTAGGAGAATAAATTAAAGTCGAGCCAAAGTATGCCTCAGCTGCAGCGATGGGCAGATTGATTTGCTTTCCATCTGGGAGATTAAATTCCACTGCCAAAAAAATGGCACCAGCATAATTAGCTGTCAGTCAAGTTGCAAAGAGACAGACTATGTGGGATAATTGAAAGCCCTGCAGCTTCTCATTACATACTACAGTAGCCCTATTTGCAAATTTCCACCTTGAGGAGGTTCTCCGAACACGGTCAGGATTGTACTTATTCCTCCTGGCGCATTCTTCTGAAGTGAAATGGGAGTATTGCGCAGGGATGGATTAATTTTAAGTAACTTTCGCTTAACCTAAGTTGGTTATAATATATTTGTCAACAGCCCCTGACAGCTCCACTAGGCTTTAATTGCAAGCAAATTCAAACAGCGTGAACGAAATGGTAGGTCTTCAACTCCGGTTATGCCCAGGAGACACCTTTATAGGCATAAAAACCTCCTCCCTCCTTTTTTCTTTCTTTTCTCTCCATGCACGATCCCTCCCTCGTGAATTCTCTTATTCGGCAAATTGTAATTCATAATGAACCTATCAGTATGCGATATTACAAACATGTATGTTTCATAAAATAATCGACTCTTTTTTTTTTTTTTTTTTTTTTCCACTCCTCCCCCGTTTCACGAGGCTTGAGCGTGCTTCAGCGATTGCCGAGCGTACAGGAAAGTTTGGGAGAGAGAAGTAGCTCTGCCGACGGGCCCAAGCCTTGCTGAAGGCTGTGGGGTTGTCTTGGCAATGGGGCAAGAGGCAAACAGGGCCCTAAGAGTAAAATACATTACAGCTTTCATCCTAAAACCATAGGGAATATGTAAACCAGATATTTCTTTTGAGTATAATGGGAGCCAGCACTGACTGCAGTCTTTTCTGCAGTCGAGATTTGCTTTCTATCGCTCTTCCCCAGAAACTTCTTTACTGACTTATAAAACAAAGAGAATTAGGTCCATCGCACTCGCCAGTTCCCCAGTTTTTAACAAGAAACGATTCCTGCCAGCTCTGGCTGACCGCCTGGGCCATCCTTCGCTCCCCAGGGGAGGAGGCGACTGTGCCCCTTGCCTCACGGCTGGCCCTTCGCTCGCCCTGGCAGCGCCGATTGTGGTGTTATGTCTCCGAGGCGGGAGGGGACGGGGAAGATTTTGTGGGCTTCGCCTGCTTTTGGCAGCCTCAAAGTTCTCCAAACCAGAAAAGTTACTGCTTCCCACAGAAGAGGGAGCCAGTGTCACACCTCCCGCATGGCTCCGAACCCCCCGAGCTAATAAAGCTCAGCCTAATACACTAATAACTCTTCTTAAACCAGAGCTTTCATTATAAAGTGTAATTTATGTTCACCTTTAAGAGCACCACAAACCTGAGCCCTCTTACAGGCGCAGATTTGCCTCTTGCCTCCCCGCAGCACTTCCCCGAAGCTGGCAGTGTTTCCAGACCTGATGGGACTCACTGGTGTGAACTGGGAGCCAAACTGGGAACGGAACAGGTGGTTCATAAAACGACTAAAGCTGAAGTAACTAGCTTGCTGCTGTGATGTGGCAGAAGACTGGCTTGGCACAACAGAGCGAGAGAGAAACTGCGGAAAATGGTGCGAAACTCTTTCTGATTATTCAGGCTCCATCAGAAATATAAACACGCCGACCTACTCCTCTGCCTAGAGGGAGCGAGTCAGGATTTAGCACACAGCCAGGTCTCACGCTGGCTTATCCTCACGCACGTTAGGAAAGGGAAAATCGCCCCTCTTGTCTGTGCACAATGCCCCTTTATGATTTATTAGACAGTCCTCCTTTTTTTGCCTCAATTACTCACTTCAAAAGGGGGTGGAAATGGGACATTCCTAGCCCTAATACTAAATGCATGTAGTCAATAAAAAAGAAAAAACGCTGAAAAATGTTTAAAGGGAGGGTGCTTAAGTTATTGCAGCCCTTGGGAGCATTAATGTATGTGCCAACAAGTTACTGTATGTGGCTTTAACATGCTTATTTATTCTGCTGCGCAATAAAACCCAGTCTTAAATAGTGCCAAAACCTGTTTGCCATGGCAACCCCTCATCACACATGTGTTCCAGTAGTACTTACAAGCACCTTCTTAAAGAGAAATACACAGCAGGATGAATGGCTTGTGACCTTCGGGGCATTTTACAAAGTTTTAAGCACCCAAGTAAATATTACTTTGGACTGAAATATTTCTTCCAGGTATTTTTTTTTTCCCTTCTTCTTCTTTTTGAGTAACTCTTTAAGCAGTGAAGCAGAGCTTGTTCCTCGTTCGCTTCTCTCCAAGTGGAGCTCTAATGACTTGGACAGAGCACAGAGCCTGGTTTTTACCTGGCAGGTCTCAGGTGCTGCCAGTTGCCTGGGGAAGCACGGTAGGAATCAGCTGGGCTTCTATAGTTTCAAGTGCACTGCAGCTGTTCCTGGTGTAATTAGTCACCCTTCGCACTGGCACAAGAAAATAGATCTTTTCCCTCCTCCCATCCACCCTAACTGTTTGCTCAGTCTAGCCACTGGCCTTTAAATCCAAGAGTGCACGTGTCCATAATAAAGCTGCATAACTCTAATGTTACACTTACCAGTTCTGCAAGTGCTCAGCCCAGGAAAGGGTTTGATTCTGCCTTCTATTTCCACTGCTTAATTTACTGCTGTGCCTCAACAAAACTGGAGAGACAAGCTCATTTCCCACAGCACGCAGAGAGGCATCCGTGGATCCTAGCAGCAAATTGCATTAAAGCGGAGCAGGTACAGGTTAACCTGCTGAGCCATCCTCCAACCACAGGACTCTGCAGTGCGGGAATCCCTGTAGGGAACCAGTTTCCTCGGATTGCTGTCTGACCGTGCTATCTCAGCTAGACACAGCATGAAATGGAAGAGCAGTTCCACAGCCTTTCTAGACACAAATTCCCAGTGGCTCCACAAGCAAAGCCTGATGGATAGTGGCCATCTTTTTTTTTTATTATTATTATTATTATTATCATTGGCTGTTTGTTCTGCCGGCACGTTTGTCATGCACGAGCAGCAGCAGCGGAGGGAGCAGCCAGGCAGGTCCTGCCCAGGGAGCGTGGCTGCTTCCAGGAAGGCTTAAGTGGCAGGAGTTACCCCGTCTGCCCTTCCCTCCTGCCTTCCTTCTCACCTTCTTCCTTTCGTGGGGTTCGCACTCCACTCCTTTCCTTCCCTTTTCATTTTAAAAAGTGTTATTTTATATTTCCCCAGCTCCTCACAGGTCTCTACACAATGATGCTGCACCTTTACTCCCCCAATGACTGAGGCCATCGGATACTGCTGGAGGAGCCTCTCAAGTAGCTGCTCACCATCACCTGCATCACCATCACATCAGCACAGCCTAAAAAGCCCTCTCAGACCCCAAGGAGGACTCCAAGAAGGTCCCCATCATCACTGCCTAAGTGGGACTCCGTGCTTGGGACATGCCTGAGGACATGCCCACCTCACTGGACTCTACTAATAAGATTCCTGGGGGGAAATGAAAGGTATTTTAGTCCTCTGGCATCATATAATGAATTTCTCCACAAGAAAGCTCATTTTAATCCTTATGAAAAGAAATCTCTGAACATTATCAGCCTCTCCTGGGCCATGTGCTTTCCCCAGAGCTAACAACCCCCCCTTACTCCATCGCCCACCTCAATCCCTGTCCTGGACTCTGCTGCCGACTGCGCTGGGAGGGAGAGCGCTGGATCTTTTTTTTCATGGGGAACGGTACCGGGAACGGTACCAGAAACGGTTGGAGAGATGCTCCTTCTTCTAGCCAGATCCAGGGAAAAGATCTCTCCAGCACCCAGGAGAGAAATCCTAGAAAGCACCAAACCCCAGTTGTTTTAAAAATAAATATATGTATATAAAAGCAAGAAAAGAAAACAGTGTATTCTTAATGCTCCATTATTAATGGTGCTCAGGAAGGGATTTTCTGCTTTGCTGGAGCATGTAACAGGCTTAAATTAGAATCCATATCAGAATATAATTTCTTAATTATGCAGATAACATTTTGTTCTTGTAATGACAACATAAATGCTCACAAACTGCATTGGTTAAACATTTCTATAAATAACAGAGACATCTCTCTGCTTCCGCTTCGATAAAGACCACAAGCGCGTCACCTTGACAAACTACTAACTGATTAAGACTCCAGGCATTTAATAGTGTTGTCCTGTTGTTTTCAGCGAGGCTTTCAGCTACTGGTTCCTGGCACAATTCCTGAAGCAGTTGTGCCAGGGATGAATGCCGATTTCTTAGCCCCATGCTATTAGTTAACCTTTTCCAGCCAGCATCGTTAGCAAATTTGAGCTCAGGTGCATCCTTTTGATGCTCAGTGAACCTGTAGAAAGAGAGCTTTCCCCGGGGACTGTTTTCAAACACTTCAGTTGTGCTCTTCATCTCCCAAAACAATACCACTCCTAGAAAAGAAATAAATGCAGGTGAAGTATCCTGCTTCTTTTCTTTCCTTTCTCAGTGACTGATCATTTTGCGATCCCAGTGACCAGCATGGAATGTACACACAGCACTTCCATGCCTGCAAACGTAAGTGACAGGACGTGGTGCAAAATTTCCAAATGTGCAGAAATAAAATGTAACAGCTCTGTGCCGTAAATGATTCCTTCTGGTAAACCGCAACCTGCTTCTGAGCTAGTGCAGCAAATGTGGGCTTTACTACCCTGGCAGTGGGATCGATCCCTTCCCCAGTAAGTCTTGTAAACAGATACATTTCTTGGTTGAGAGCTGATTTTTGATCAACTCCGTGTGAGTTAAAATTTGTGCTGAAATGTCCTCTTATGAACACTTCTGTCATGTCTTCCTAAACCCCAACTGGAAAACATCTTGGCATTATACTGGTGTCATCAGTTTAGAAGAACATATAAAGTTCAGTTTATTGAGCTGCAATTTCGCAGTACATTTGCAAAATTCAGAAAATATGTTAATGTGTTATTTGTCCTAAAAGCAGACACTGAAAACACACACTGATCTACTTGTGCATGTGTTTACAATTATTTCTGTAAATTACTGTGTCCAAATAGCTGTTAGAAAAATTTCCAAGCTAGTGTGTATATGTTCAGTTTTACTCAAATTCCCATAAATACATAAGAAATCTCTGCTGCCTAGAGACTTTGGAAAACGTAGTTTTAACTGGAATCAAATATCATGAGTGATACTTATTACTGCATCCTACTTGCCCATTCCGTTATAACTTGGAGGCATCACAGTATTTTGTGTCATTACATAGTGCTGGAGGCATGAAAACTCTCCAGGCTGATTAGCATCTTAAAATTTCTCACACTAAAGCACCTAATCCATCGGAAAGGACTGTTAGGTCTCGGCTGATCATTCATTTGTCTCATTGAAACCCTATGACTCCATTTTAAGAGCTTTTTTATAGACTCGTATAAAGGAGAAAGTGAACTTTTTAACATGTTTGCACTCCACTAAGTCAATACACATAAAAAGAAGTGCAACTGGGGTTCCTACATGAATATATGGCCCAGAAGTGCTAAGCTGGTAAAGAGATACAGCTACCAGTTAGGCAAGAGATTAACTTTTTGATTTCCTTTTCTTCACTTTGCTAACATCTTCCTGGAAGCAGGGGGCATCCAGGAATGTGACAGTAGGATGAGCCGGATCCCAGACAGCTGTTTTACCCGCTAAATTCAGATGTGCGTTTTTCCCCCCAAATTATTCTCTTGGAATATTCCATCTTACTCTGGTTATCATTTTGCTATTGCTTATTTGTCCTTTGAACGCCAGTCCAAACCCCACAGCACTTAGCAGGGTTCCCACAGCACTGTCATTACTGTCTCTGTAGGACCTTATTGTTCAAGGAAATATGTGACTTAAAAATAACAAGTCTCCTCTGTCCCAAGAAGTTTATATCGCAGTACTTTGCCCAGTTACCGAGTAGGTTGGTCACAGAGCAGGGGTAAGGATTAAGGGTGTATTTTGCCCACGTGAAGGCCTGGTGCACTTGGCCATCCTGCCGCCTACATACGTAACGGTACATAAAGCACTGTGGAGTGTTTGACCATCCCATTTACTGTGAGCATTACAGAGCATCTTCTCCCCAGCATCTCTGGTACTTCCCAAATCCTTCCCACATCAATCCAAAGGAGCTGAGTCACATGAGAGTGAATAAAATCAAGTTCTCTCCATTGGTGTTGTTGAAGGCACTTGGCCCCCTCTTGGATGCCTGTGAGATGGTAAGACAAACTTAAGAGGGAGGAAGACAAAGAATTTCAGCTGCTGCAAGATGCAGCAAATGAAAGGAACATGTTTTTAAATAGAAACCATCAGTACCAATACAGCTGTCAACTGCGCTTTGCCCAAAAAGTGAATTTTTATTAAGGTCTGTAAAATCTTCTAAATCTGGAACTTTAAAAGCATTTTTCTGTTTAAAATGAAAGTTTAAAATGGCAGAGCTTTATTGAAAGCTAATGTTAAAGCAAGAGTTTCGCCAAGAGACTCGGAGATGCATGCTGTTATTAATTATCATTTAAACATCTACATCTTCAACAGTCTTTCAAAAACTGTCTGAAGTAGTACAATCAGGATGTCCCAGCCAGATGGCTAATGAAATAGCATCAGCCGGCCTTTCCCACAGACGATTACCTCCTTCATAGTCTGTAACTTTTAAAACACCCACATCATTGACAAAGTTTAGGAAAAAAGGTTTAACCCAAAGTTAACGACCTTGGTATAGTACCACCGATTGCTCAGTTTGCAGGAACCTGAGTGGCATTTGGGAAGTAATGAAAGAAATCAGAAAAGCTCAAAGGACAGTCTGAGGCTGTTATCTCAGGTGACATAAATCAATGCAGTTCTTCACTCTCTTTAGGTCTGAAGAACATTTTACTTCCTAAAAATCCGGAGTCGAGCTATGCAGCCAGGAAGCGGGGACTGAGGGGAGGTGACAGTGGAGTCAAGCGATGAATTTGTCAAGAAGTATAAATTGAGCAGAAAAGGCAAAGAGGAAATCTCAGGACTCTAGTCATCCTTCACAACAGTTAATCCCATATCGCTACGAGTAGTTCCTGGTGGTTCTTATCATCCACTGAAACCACATGGCCAGGCTTTGTGGGGTGTCCAGCAGGGCAGGAGAGAAGGGATCGCAGAGGACCTGGCACAAGGAAGAAACCTCCTGCATTTCCAGGTTCCTTGGCAAAAGAGTGACCTCATCCACAAGCCAGGGGAAATCAGCCAAAAACCTTCAGATACTCCTTGGTAAGGACCTTTCTGGTGCTGCCTTCATAGGCCCAGTCACTTCTCCACCCCCAGCTATGTTTTAAGAAAATTCAAATAATAAAATCCAGGCCTTGAATTGGTACACCCTACAAGTTCAAAGCATACAGACTCATCTTCTGTTTCTAGAGGATTTGAGACATTGTGTTGCATTTTGTGCACAAGGTTTCTTCCAACTCTTGTTCACACCTCAGCATCCTCCCTTGGCTGTTGATAGCCCTGTGGCAATGAGCCTGAACTAAAGCAGGGGTCCTGGGATTGTCCATGGCACACTCCTCCAAGCTTTCCTGCCATTTTCCCTTCCCTTCCCTTCCCTTCCCTTCCCTTCCCTTCCCTTCCCCATTCTATAATGGTGTTCCTTTCAATCTAGGCACATTTGGGATCAGATGCGATCCCAGCATTAGATCAAGAGCATAATTTGGCCTTGAAAAGAAGCTGACTTTTGCCAGGACTGGTTGGAACACTTCAAGAGAAGGTAATTTTGAACTGCAGAAGAACTGGCAAGGGAAGCAGCAAAACAGGAACAAATAGTGGGAAGAACACACAGAGAAATGAAAGAATAAATAAGCAACAAGAAGGAAGAAAAAAAAACAGAGGAAAGTAAGAAAAAAATAAAGAAGGAGAAAAACTAGAGGGAGGTGTACAGAGATTCAGAAATCCCAGTTATAGGCCGGGGGAAAAAAAAAAAAAAAAACAAACCAAAAAACCTTCACATCAGTTAACACAATAAAAGAGAAAGCTGTGAGTTGTCTTGGATGCTGTTTCAGCTAAAACCTTCCCAAGTCGTTAATCTGTTTTCTTGAAAAGTATACACATTAGTCCAAGCCCTCTGAAGGGCAGTGAAAGCCACAGAATCCCCAGCCATCCCCAAGCATCACCTCTTCCTAAAAACACTGTTCTATGGTGTTATTTATTTGACCAAAATGTTGAGAACGTTTAAACCAGAGGGAACCACATGCTAGAGAAAATGCTTATTAAAAACAGCCTCAAATTATATGTATAATTTGATACTGTGTTTTTAAAGTTGTATAACAATAATTCAGCTCTTTCAATAAAGTCAGGTTATGCTGCCTGGCAAAACACCCTGGACAAAGGCAACGTTTCCATAGGGGAGATTTTCTGATCTTGTTCTTCTCAGATTCTAACAGCATGCTATATGCTTTCTTTGGATCGCCCTACATCTTACTTACCCCAGAATACAGCCAGAATCGCCACATCCCATCCACACACCTGTAAGAAAATAAGGAAACTTATTCCCAGGAAGGATGGGGTTTAGTCTCCAAGTAATAGTTTATGCCTACACATTGACTGTGTGAAGACGGCTATCCCCGTGGGCTTATTTGAAAGACTTTGCTTTCAAAATAGGAGTGCAAAAAACACCAGCCACGGTGATCTTCCTGGAAATGAGGGCAGAAATTTATGCCGTCCTCTCCTTTCTGAAACTGCAGTGAGAAATACCCTAGAAACTCCTGTTTTATTACCATGAAATGAGAGTTCAAGGGAGGAGGTGTATGAAGGCAAGTAGACCTGCAGCTGCTGGATCAAGATAAACATGTACACAGCAAGAGAAAAAATTGTTCATTGGTAACCCTAAAATTAGAGGGAACCCAATCCTGATCCACAGGTTTTATGCAAGTAACTTATTATCATATCCATAACTGTATTAAGATTATAGCTACTGATTAAAATAACCCAGAAAATTAGGTAGTTACACGGTTTGATAAACTTGGACCATAACTTCTTGGCGGCAACTTTTCCATTTCATAAAATAGGGATATAAACACAACTCTTGCCTCACAGGGAAAAACAAACAAACAAACAAACAACACATGACTTACTCCCCTCTCCCTGGAGGGAAGACCTGGGCGCACCAAACACATCGTTGAGCTCTGCCAACCAACAGACAAGATTTCCGATCATGGGCAAATTTGCTGTGGAAGGTTAGAGGTGGACAGTACCCAGCCTTAGAAACTGTGACAGTCATGGTGAGAGCAACAGTAACGCAGACTCCCAGTGCCTACTGTATCATGTTCAAAGGTATTGAAATCAGCTGTCAGATATAAAAAGGGTTTGAGGGCACTGGCATGCAGAGTATGTTCTCCAAGTCTCTACCAAGCTGAAGTTTTGCGGGAAATCTTGATTTATGTATCTATATAGGGCTGAATTGGCCTCATCACCCAGGGATTGAGGGAAACTCAAAATAATTGCCAGCCTCTTATATAACTGGGGATTTTTATTTTTATTCCCCCCTTCCCTAAAAAATGGTTTGGAAGCTTCTGCTTGCACAGGATCTGCAGACCCTTGCAACAGCAGGCTAAGTTAATTAGCTTTTGATTCCCAAAGTCTTAAAAGGATGTCAAGAATAAAAGGACATTGAGGTCTTTGGGTGAATGAATATAGGATAGCAAGCCATATGTAAGTAAGTGTTTAAGTGTTTCTACTGTTACCCTAATTCCTAATGTGCTCTGGAAGACCGGTTATGATGGGCAATTTGACAACAATCTGAAATATGCCACATCCAAAATAAAATCTGTGACACAACAAACGGTCTAAGCAGCAAATACAATGTTTGCCCATGTGTTATGAGTTTGAACATGTGGAGTAGCATAAAATGAGAATTTGAAATGCTTTGGAGTTTAACTTTATTACCTCACTCAGTGCCTTGTTAACTAGGCCTAATTTTAATCAGCCAACTGTCTTAATTTAGTTGCAGCAGAATTGTCTTCTAGGGGATGGTGGGAACTACATGCCAGTGGGACATTGCATTTATTGAAGGAGCAGCATTCCTGGGGTGCTTGTCATTCTAAATAGCTTTGTTTCAGAAACAACGGGCAGTATAATTTTACCGAGCCCTGATGACAGT
Organism: Charadrius vociferus; assembly: GCF_000708025.1. NCBI lineage: Eukaryota > Metazoa > Chordata > Aves > Charadriiformes > Charadriidae > Charadrius > Charadrius vociferus. The sequence goes on along the minus strand of NW_009646744.1, from coordinate 3,215,954 downwards.
CTTGAGGTCCACTTCGCCATATTTCTCCCAACGACAGGATTCTCTGAGATCCAAGTTTCTAAGCTGTTCGTCTCAGTAAGATCACCATGACTCCACTCTCATCTTGCAGAAAGGTCAAGAGAAAGCCATCCTCACAACAGCTCTTGGGCCAAAATACTTGGGCCTTTCCACACTGGGACAGTTCATCAAAAGATCTCTAACTTCCCTTAACACTAAATGGCAAAGTTTTCAAGCAGCTTCTTGCTTCCCTCCCCCTTTAATTAAAAAGAAACAGGTTTAATAAAAAAGCCAGTGCCCTCCTGAGAGATAAACAAAAGGGAGGAGGAACCACAGCCAAGCGAACAGGATCCACTCTCTGATATGCAGTTTGCGCATGGTTAATGGATGGTGGGCATTAATATTTCTTACCCTTTTGTCTGTGTTCACTGTAATAGAAACCCCTGTCTAGACTGAGTGGCTACTACAAGTAATCCCAGTAATATCCAGTAAAATCACTCTGAAATGCGATAGCTATAGTTATCAAGGAGCACCAGGATTAACTTGATTGATTGAACAATGGACTTCCGGTTTTTAACATGATCTATATGTGTCCCAAAAAATCAAAAAATATACATAAGGTTGTAAACCCTTCAATGCAGGGCAACTTATCATAGTCTGTAAATGTACTGACACACCCTAAAAGGAGAGAGATTAGTGCTGCTCCAAAATGAAAGGATAAATGGCAACGGCCATAAGAAAATACTTTCACTTAACCAGTTCTGCAAGGACAGGACACACTGACCTCTCTACTGGTAGCCAGGGAACAAACAATACATACTTGGGTCAATCTTTCCTTAAAGGTCCTCTCCTGAAAATACATCACAAATGAAGATTTTTGCAGTCAGTCCAACCAAGAGAGCCATCTTCTCTTCCTAGAGTGCCCTCTCCAGTAACTCAGTAAAATCTGCTTTCATTGAACAAGAAGAGTTAGGTGCTACCAAGAGGTATGAGATGACATCGAATGCATTTGCTGAATTTAAGTGAGTAGCAAAACTTCTAGATCCAGGTGCAGAGCATCAGCCACCTCTGCTACGAATGCATGGTGGTTTTCTTGCTGACCTCGGTCTGCAGGTGTGCACCCAATACCTTTGCTTTGAGCTGAGATAGTCTGTGGTGTGTATGGCTGATCTTTCTGAAGACTGATTCACATCAGTGAATAAATAATTAGCAGAAGTACAAGATCTGAAACCAGAACTCCTTCATGCTTTTCCAGCTCTGTTCATAGTCCTCTTTATGAATTTGGTCAAAACTGAGTTCTTTGTGGGCTTGTATGAGTCTGGAAATGAGAAAAAGGCCTCTACCTGGCACAAAGGAGCTAATATTTAATAACTACATGCATAGTTTGGAAGAAGATGAACCACTTCTCAAACTAAGAAAGTATCAATCTTTAGAAAAGTTACTTGATAAATCAATGTCATCTAAGGAATCGCCACCTAAAGAGATGAATTTTATCTCTGCAGTTCATAACCAGTTCCCACTAAATTGAAAAAAAAACTATCTTGACTCTATAGCAGCACCCGGCTGTAAGACAGCTAACAAAAAAATAAATATATGGTTACCAACAGTTTTAGTACAATGCCATTCTCTTTAGGAATGGCTTTTTGAATTACCTGGCAGGGAGGTGGGCTTTTTTTTTTTTTTTTTTTTGCTTGTCTATGGTGTACTAACAGAAAACATGATTGCAAAGGAATGGAAGACTACTAACCTTAGCAAATTCTTCTGATGTTCAGGTTATTCCTGCCCTAATTGTGCAATAACACAAAACATTCTGTCACTGAACTTTCAAGCCCTGTCTCATACATCAGCAAAGAGGCAAGTTTCCTTCCTAAGCATCTCTGCCTTCCCTTTTATAGTGCACCTGTGACTCACATTTCCTTTGGTTCTTGCACTAAAATGGCAGAACAGGTGGTTCAGGTTTGTTTGAAAAAACAATTAAAAGAGCTCTCACTATATTGCCAATTGTTAAGTAGCTCACACTTACTCACCTGGGACTAGTCTGCTGCCACAGGGCTGCTTGTTCCCTTTGTTTCTGTAAGTAATCCGATTTGAGCAGGGCAGAGCAGGAAAGGGAACTCCACAGAAAGTCCCTCACTTTTTTTTTTTATTTTTCTAGTGGAAACACTTTTATTTCTGGAACCTGGGACTTGCTACTGCCCAGCTTTCCTCAAATGCTGACTGAATCCAACATTTAAAATGAGCAAACAGTGAATGATTTAAATCACTTCCACTCCACCAGCCGCTATGGAGCTGTGACAATTTCTTAGGTGAAGACATGGTCCATGTCTAGCAAAACATGGTTAAAGAGCTCGCTGTGCTGACCTGACAATGAACCTTTTGCTGAGCCATTCTCAGTGCAGGAAAATATTTATTTTATTACAGCCCTGCAGAATTCATCCCCGTCCAGGCACTCAGATTAAGACCAAATGTGTTGAGCTTGCGTTAGGTGAAGTTATGAGAGATCTGTATTTGGGATTTTATCTAACTTCTTTTGTAGATGCTAGTGATGCTGAAATAGCACAGAATAAAAGAATTGCAATAGTAATTGCTCACGGCATCGTGCAGGTTCTGTTGGGGACTTCGTAAAGGGGATTGCCCTATCCTGTGTTGAATATTGTTTTCAAAGGATTACATAACACGAGTCTCCCTGAATCCTAAGAAATTCCTTTTACAAGGAAATTCGTGAGGCTTCCCTGGCTGGCTGAGTAATGTCAGGCCTTCGGGTCTTGGCTTACGTCAGTTCCCTGCACATCACAGGGCCTGCAGACATCTCTAGCCTGGGCTCAGTAACATCCTGAACCATCCCAACAGCAAGAGGGAGGTGGAGGAGGGAACCTCTCCCCAGCCAAACCTGGAAAGATGTGGAGCTGTGGAGAGTTCGTAGTGGACATGTGTCTCTAGGCATAACCCAGGTCTGACCTTGGGAATCCTGAAATATGATAGAAGGGACCATCTGAGCTGTACTGAGACCTAAGTCTGAGATGTACATTAAGACACCAATGAAATACGTTCATACGTTTCTGATTTTCACTGCGTTAATAGCTATTTCAATAGCAGCGAAAGAACTGAAATCTCCTGGGGTTAGACATTGATGAAACCATTAAAGAGTTTTCTCACCAAAATTTCTAAGTAATCCATGTTCTCATGGTAACAGCAAAATCCCTGTTAAAATATAGTTGCAAATATCCTGTTTCTTTTTATTGCTGAGCTGATATATCAGACCTGGGATATGAGATATATGATATTTCCATTACAACCGTAATGTCTCCTTGGGACCTCTGTGGTGTCACTGTGTATTACCAGACTTCAAGAGTGATCCTGAATACAAGGATTTTATTTACTAAAATATCACGTATACCAGTTCCTGATCCATCTATTGTAGTACAAAGAAAGCAAAAACTAATGAAAAATAAAAGCTAATTCCAGTATTTTAAAGCCTAAATATAAATTTCAAACTTAGCAAGTGTGGTAAGGAAATACAGAGGAAAAAAGTGTGAAATCAGAAGTCCTTTTATCTGAACATGATCACGAGAGAAATGCCAAATGAATAGCATGAGGTTTTATTACTGTCTCTGGACTTGTTTCTGCAACTGTGTGAAAGCAACGTATATAAAGGAGGCATTATTTGAAGACGCCCCCCAGTTCTCACACAATTTTCCAAAAGCGTAACGATATATCACTAATACAGAAACTGAGATCTGCCACAGTATTATCTATCTGATCTATTTGGAAGTAGCCTGAGACGCAAGGAAGGGTGGTGAGATGCAGATGTTATCAATTAGCCAAAGAAGTTAACAAAACAACTTCAAACCGCAACAGTTGTTCCAGCTGAGAAGTCTGAAGTTTGAAGTGGGTATTTAGCCGTTGCTCTGCACTCACTTCTTTTGTATGTGCTGATAGGAAGCCAGTAAGACCGCAGCTGTGAAATCCCAGCTTTGGGAATGAGATCCTGCCCATCAAATCCAAGGAGCAGGAGGCGAGACTTGCACTGCAAAGGATGCCCAGTCCTGAGGCATAAGTCACAACTGAAATGCAACAGGTCTTGTAAAATATTGATAAACAAAGAGAGCGATTAAAAAAAAAAGTATACCCACTTCTGTCAGTGGCAAACCCAGCGGTGATACAAAGGTTATGTGAATTGCTACTAAAAAGAATTCCTCCAAATCATGACAAATAAAGCAAATGTGTGGGAAAGGATGACCAAGTCTAGAAATAGAGAGGAAATTTGGTTGTTCTGTGCCCTGAAATGTCATCACCTGAGTGAGGTGCAGTTGCACAAGAGTATGTGAGTTTTTGCAAACACTTCTTCGTTTTTAGACTATGCTGAAACCATCCGTTGATCACTAGCTAGAACAGCCGAACTATGGCAGAAGGAAAATCAGGGATTTGTATTTGCAACTGAAAAAAAAAAACAAAACAAAACAAAAAAAACCCCGCAGATGTCCAGAGCTCAGGAGAGAATAAAGACCTTCCTTCCCAGCAGCTGCTGGATTCCCAGTCCCTGTCTCTCTGTGGCTTATTTAGTGCAGCCTCTGACCATCCTGGCAGGCCCATCGCGTCCAACCAAACCTGGTACTGAGAGCCAACCTACAGGCGCAGCCAGGGGGACTAACGTGACTGCTTTCAGCCGCTGAAGGCACTGCAGGTGCCAGAGCAGCCTGAGGATACTGCAGCGTATAAGGGCAGTGTCTAAAGCCTGTGGGCACAAGCAGAGCCTGTGGTGCTTTCTGTGGAGCCTACGGGAGTGGAGCAGAAGCTGCTTATCACCTCTGTGAGTAAAACTCATCCAGACTGCGTGTTCTGGCCTACTTCTGCAAAAGTCAAAACAAAGTCTTGGAAACATGTAAATTCAAGGTAAATACAGTTTGTCTGCAAAGGCGTGATGTCTTGAGTGCGAACAAAGTTCCTGGAGATGTCCACGGCCCAAAATCTTGGGTGGGAGACAGAAATGTACTGCAGCGTTCAGCCAACAAGGCTCTTTGGTGACAAGCCCACAATATAGAGCAAACCAGGGAGAGATCATGGGTTACGTGGTTGGAAGCATTAGGAGACGAGAACAACCAAGGATAGCTGAGTACTTGTACTTATCACAGTTAATTAAAAAATCAGTGTGATTCAGAAGAGTGCAGCCAGAGGCTTATAAGGCAAAACGTGGTATGGAGGGTGTGTGTTGGCGTGGTTTAAAAGAAATAACAGCAAGAAATACTACGTTCTCTGATGCTGAAGTGACAAGAGAGAAACAATAAAAAATTGCTGTACCTGCAGTTTGTCGATGAGCTCTACAATATGCTGAGAGCGAATGGGAGTTTATTTCATTGCCTTGGAGCAAAGAGCCATCCCTTTCCTACCACAAGTCCTGCATGACGTGGCCATCAGCCCAGAGCTGCTGCGATCCGTGGTGTGTTATTTGGATTGCACCTGCTGTAGTCTTGTCTAAGGTAAAACACTAACTTCATTGAGTTCATTGGCAAGTGGTTGCACCAGCATATAAGCAATTTGAACGAGGTCTGAGTCATGCAGCCGTGGCACCTGGTGCACCAGTCCTTGCATAAAATAGGGCTGAGAGAGGCCTCCTGGGTCGCTGAGCCTTGTCTCCTGCTATCACAGGCACCGTGTCCTATAATCCCCTTCATAAACACAGCAGCAGCTGTGGGAGAAAAGCCTGGAATGGCTAAGGATGCTGAATGGGAGGTGTTAGAGGGTCCTGAGTCAGGGGGATTTGGAGTATGCAAAGAATGCAGCTTCGTGGTGTTTAGAAGAGCAACATAATATTTTATTAATGAAGCTGGAAAGTCATATATCCAGGGAAACACCCAAGACCTTAATTATGCCAGAGAGGCATCAGGGTAATGCAGTACTTGCTTTCTACTTCTGGACTTGAGTTTGGAGAATTATTTTCTTCTGTTTCAACATTTGATTGAGCACAACATGCCAGCAGGAGAGGAAAAAAAAAAAAATCACACTGGTTTCCACTCCTGCAAGTACTGTGTCTGTTTTAAATCATGAGAGAGGGAGACTTCTAATGAGGCTGATTCATATAATGATGTATTTTACAAGCTATTCTCAGCAGATTCACTGCAATATGTCATTCTTTATGTACCATGAGAGATATATGAGCACATGAGCTTACGAAGGGTGGGGAAGTCTGAATAATTGACCAGTTTTGCACCTCATGTGCTGGAGAAGGAGAGAAAGAATTGGAAGTTCACATAGACTATTGCTTCCAAACCCTCCAGACCTCAGGTCAGCTGTGAACTCCACTCCAATAAATATGAACATTACAAGACTCGTGTCTTAAAACTTATTTCCAAGGAAGTGTCTCATTTTATTGCAACACGAATAAGAGACTCTAAGGTAATATTTACTTTGTTTTACATTTCATAAAAAAAGAGGACTGTAATTTCATGGAGGCTCTAACAGAAATTCCTCTTTCCATCCAAGCGGAAGAAATCATGTTCAGGACCTTTCCCCGAGGGCTCGAGGAAAGCACATTAACATGGCAACTCCCACTCCGCTTTTTTTGTGAGTTACTCTTGCAGGAGGATGAGGCTGGAATTGAGAGAAGCTATAACTGGACTAACTGGCCAAACTCTGACATTAAAGGGTAGGCAAGGATGTCGAGAGGATAATCCCAAAGATGCAGCTCTCCAGCTGATGAAAATCAGAAGAGCCAGATAATCGCTGAGAGAGATTCCCACCTCGAAAGAAGGTAATTGCAGGGGCTTTAAGTAAAGGGTGCAGTAGTTACTCCAGTTCTGCCTGTCACTCCTGTCACTGCTGACTTTCCCAGCACTGTCTTTTAAGATGCTGGAGGAGGGGCCGAGGCCCTTTTAATGAAGTGAAAGGATGAGCGGGAGGCCTGTCCAGAACAGCGGTGGAAAGAGAAAAGACATATGCAGAGAGCCCCGGGCATGGGGAAACCAGAGCCGCAGCCCCTTCCAGACACAGGAGCTGCTGAAGCACAGATGTCTTCAGGAAATCTCCACGCTGCGCCCCAAAGAGTTTTGGCCAGGTGGGAGAGTGAGTCACTTCCGAGGCCGCGCCAGCGCCCGGCTCTGCCGCACGCCAGCCAGCAAGGACAGCCCAGCACCGCCTGGCCCCCGGGACCGCTTGCCGAAGGACGGTGCCGGCGTCTGACTGGTGAGTCCCACCTGGTCTGGGCTTTTCAAGCCGCATATCCCGATGGCACGCTCGCAGGTCTTTTCCGTGCGTCTCCTTGCAAGCCCCATGCCTGCTGCACGGCAGGGGCCCCACTTTAGCCTTTTTCTCACCGCCAATGTAGCAACCTGATTTCTGGCAAGGGGATCTGGCTGCTGTTCCCTCGCTGGGCTGCCAATATACCTCCTCTTTCTGGCCCGAGGGGCCACCAGAGAGCGATACGTGCTGTTGCCAACTCCGTCTGCCTGGGAACAAGGGACCCGGCTTGGAGCCCAAGCCCAGATCTTAGCGGTTCCCTGCTGCTAGCCCACAGACCAGCCCTTCTGGATTTCTTAAAGGCAGGCTGCCCTTACTTACTAATTTTCTTAATTTTTTGTGGCCTCGTCAGTGACTTAGTCATAACACCAGGGTCAGCCACCAGCTGCTGCCTATTCCCACGGTGTAACCTGCCCGCTTCACTGTCTTTCCTTAAATGTAATACGTGGTGCATTTGTGTCTGGTACTTTCTCTTGTTTCTGCAATTGAAATTTTATCCGTTCATGGAGTGCCCGAAATTCTGCAGAGACACTTGGCCTGAATACTCATTTCACTGTTGAAAGCCAATACTGCTTTAACAGATGCAGTAAAATTGTGAGAATCTAAAGTTCACTTTTCTGCTTTAACTACCACAGATGAAAGAAGCCTACTTCACGCAGCCGAATGCCTCTCTTGCTTGCTGGCACATTAGCTTTAAAGGTGTTCTGGTAGTTTTCAGTCCTCTGTGTTGCCTAACTACTTTTGTCCAGATCCTCAGCTGGAGTAGATGCTATGCCGCAGTCAGCAGAGCTACGCTGATTTATACCACCAGGCATACTTTTTTTTTTATATATAGATATCCTTAGAAAGTAATCACCAGGCTCCCTCAAGCTGACTCCACATGACTTGCAACTGCAGTTTCAAAAGCAACGCTGTTCCTGAAGCTTCAGCACCCCTCGCAGTATATTCCCACACTGTGTAGGCATCTGTCCAGGGTACAAAGCACTCCAGACCAACACCAGTGGCAAACTCCCAGCCTCCACTCGAAGTATCATTCATCTTTTGACAAGCTTGACTGTATAATTATTGTATTGCCTTGCACAATTTCAAACAACGTTTCGTAATGACACAGAAATCTCCAGACCAAGCTGTCAAATTATTTTCATTGCAATAATTTTAAAAATACAAACCCTGTCATTTCTTCACCTCTGGGAAACAAAACCAGAACAAACCAAAGCATTAGCAGCGCACACTCCATCTAAACCCAATGTCTTTAGATTCTCTTTCAATATCATTTCTGCCCTGTGAGTTAGACCAGTGCGGACCAGTTCCCTTCTGCGTTTGCAGCAGCTAAACACCCTGTGGAGATGTTAGGCTCTGTTTAGTGTACAGAGCTCACAGTCCTGAGTTACATGGCTATCTCCATTCAGCAACACAGTTCCTCTGTTCTCTGCCGACCTTGCAGGTTTGTCACCATTTGAAAACAATTATTTTCCTCTGACTTGGCATTTTTGGCTGCTTCCCAACTGCTTGCGGGCACTTTGGGATTTATAGTCAGAGCTCCTCAAAGGAATAGTTATCTTGAAAGTTGAAACTATTTCCAAAAGGCTAAAATGTATCTTTCAGCTGAGTGTGGTTTTCCCTGCTCAAATTGCTTCATATGGATCTAGCCAATTCTTTTTCCTGCGATGAAGTGGTTGCAGGAATACCTAAGGACTGGGGTGGAGGGAAGAGGCTGATTGTCTCACCACCAGGGACTTTAAAATAGCCGTACAATTTACTTCCCTTTTGAGATGCTTTACTTAGTGGATGAATGTGAATCAGATCTTCTAAGTGGAACAACTTCTTATGAAAAAATAAGGTTCAATAAAGTAATTTGGCTGGTAAGCAAAGCTAATATAGATTTTTAATGTTCGCAAGAGGAGGAGAGAAGAAGATCCAAGAATTACAGCCAGACCCAGCTCCCACTGAAGTGTTTAGTTCCCAAAGGGGGAGTCCTTACATACCTATGCACAAAGGTCCTGACCCTGCAGCCTGTCTTCTACCGCGCCGCGTGAGACTGCATTGCCGATGGGGGACACTGGGAACGGGGGCTTAGCACAAAATTACATCAGCTGTACCTCCCCTCCGGACTGCAAATTGGGATCTCGACATCCTTGTATGTTGTGTAGTGATGACAATAACTGTGTAATCCCAGTGGGCAGCTGGATCTCAACTTTCCTGGCTAGTGTTGAGCTGTAGCGAAGCCCAAGCAAGCCCCTAACTCGGAACAGGGGGGGCTGTGTGTGTAGCAGAAGGGAGATTCCAGATGGCATTGGCACTATTTCCCTAGCTGTAACTTTTCAGGTCTTGGTTTCAGAGGTGGCTATCTGACAGAGAAAAATAGAACTAAAACAAATTATCTCAAAGTGTTTTTACCTTACCGTTAGCTCTCAGTCATTATAGTCCAGCCATCTTTGAATTACTCCTCACAAACACACTAGCTCCCCCCAAAAATAAAAACAATAATCCATGCTTTTGGTTTAAAGAACTTATCTTCCTTCCTCTAGCACCTCATGCTGTTGTCACTTTTTATAACTATGGAAGGAAAGATGTTAAACTAGTTTAGGAAGTTGTGCTTTGATCACTAGCTATGTCATACAAGAGGACATGCCAAGTGGAATTTTCTACAGTCTCCTTAGCAAACACCCTTCTAAAGATCACATAAAGATCTGGACCTCAGTCTGGCACATTTCAGACTTGCTGATTTCTGTAGTTAAGAAAATAAAAAAAGAGCAATACCACTAGAAGCACTTTTGGAAATGTTTGATACCCCAGCCTTGTCATGCAGCTTGTGCATGATGCAGTCAGCCGGAGTGGCCTTGGTCATAAGTCCAAGTAATGCTCCAACTCACATTTCTGCAGTCTGTTATTGCTCGCTCATTTCATGGGAGACAAATATTTTATTAATGATCCAAGTCTGATTCCTGAAGTGTAGACTTTCACTCGCTCATTAGTAAAACATGCAAAATACTACAGTAAAAAGAAGTGAATCCAGGGATCTTTAGAGTGCCAGCAGAATGTCAGTAGTTTTTGATAATAACTTTAGCACAAGCTGGACAGACTGAAAGGTCAGTGCTATTTGTGCCATTGTTCTCATGGTGAGGGTCATGCGTGATCTGGGATGGCAACACCACCTGAACAAAGAGAGTAACAAGAAACCTACACAAGCTCAGGCATAGACAAAGAATTGGGTCAGTAGAGATTTTTTTCTAACACAAATAAAATAAATTAGTAGTCACACTAGATCTAAAAAGGATGTTCAAGGATCTGTCATTACATGAGTCTACTAATTTTCTATTATATGATCTTTTTCTCTTTCTATGCACAATAATATAACACCCTTGTAGCTATTACAGCAAAAGTAATATCTCAAGCTTATCTTCAAATAGGTATTTAACAGTCTATGTTCCATTATAACAGGTGGGCATGAGGAAGAAAGCCAGCACCACTGGACAATAAGCTTCCTGCTGCTTGCCAGCTGTCCACGGACTGTGATCCGGGAAAATACTCACTTAGAAAAATCGATCAGAGACAGGACATTGATATGATATACAGTGGCACCACTGCCTTCTGCAGAGCACTCAGACTTACACAAGCAGATACATTAAAGGGAACTGAGCCTGCCGTTTTACAAGAAAGTATCCTATACCAACGCTAGCTTTGACCATACTTCACCCTCAGGAATAATTCCTGGCATTCCCATTGACTATTTCTCAATGCATTAACACCTGAGTGATCTCTCTGGAAAGCCCTTCTCAAAGGATGCGCCGTCCTGTCAGGACTCTGCTTCTCCTTATGCCAGTGCTACCTGCATGCACTGATCCACCGGGAGCATCTGCAATTCCTTGGGATTCCTTCCCTGTGTGACTGACCATCATTAAAAACTGTTAGCAAATTCTGTTTACAATTGGTTGAATCTGTTTCCTTAAAGAAAAGTGAAACCGCAAGCAGGATAAGAGGGTCAGGGGAAAATTCCTAACACTTGGAATCCAACACACTTTAGAATAAAATGCAATAAATTTGCTTAGTGAGTGACAGCAGCACTTGGTAGGAATGCAGTTGTGAAGCACACCTTTTATCAAAGCTGTGCTTTTCCTCACAGCTTTATCAGACAGATTTCTTTGCAGAACTTCAGTACATCACCATCTGAAAAGCTCACATAAAAATGCAAAGTTAGGTCTTACCTGCCTTCACCCGCCATGCATTTCCTTGACTTGATTCCTGACGCTCTCACCCCTTGCAGACAAGAGCTCTGTTCAGCACAAGTTTTAGGTGATATTCAGATTTCTTTCGACACTCAGAGCACTTAATTCTTCAGGCTGTCTGGAATATATTGGCATTGGGTGAATAATCCCTCCCAAGTCATCACATCAGGCCTGTTTTAGTAAATCTTTCCACTTATTAAGAACAAATTTATACCGCCCAACTATGCTTATTTTTCTAAGGAGTCCTTTAAAAATAGTTCGTAAATTTATGAGCCAGCATACAGTGCAAAAATACAATAAAAAAGAAAAAAAGTCCGTGACACATTTTAGCCCAGTTTAAACCGTCAGCTGAATCCTCCCATCTTGTATAGAGCAAGCAAGAGTTTTGCATAAAAGCAGTCCGCAAAATGCTGCTGGGGTTACGATGTTCTTTCTGAAGCACCGGGCAACATTTCACCTACTTTATTAGCCCGTGGCTGAGCTGGTATCCACATTCCTGAACGGACAGACAGGATTTAGAGAGGTATATGTGCAGACCCAGTGAGTCTGCACCTCTGGAGGAGAGGAGGGGGTCTCCCCTGGACCCAGCTGGACACACAAGCCTCTTGCGTGAGCTCCCTGTGCCCTTCTTACTCACGGCCATGCCCGGGAGAAGCCAGCCTGACTCAGAGCAGCAGTTACAAAACGGAGTCCCTGAAACCCTGGTGAATCCCCTGCTATAGGTTAGGCGAGTTCACATCTGCAGTGCCGCCAGATGCTAAAGGGGTCTTCGGGAGAAAGAAGCCAGGGGACCAGTTGCTTGGGGCAACCTGCAGGCTGTTCATGGCAGCCCCGGGGAGGCGGGCTGGCGGCGGCACGCTGTGTGCCCAGGTCTTAGCCAAGCAGTGGGGCCAGAATATTGCAATATTGTCTAGGAGGGATCAGCGTCAGTCAGGAGAGTTACTGTAAAATCTTAGTGACCTAGAACTTTATATGACTGAAAGTCAGACTTCCTTCAGAAGCATGCTTATCGCCTCCCTCAGGCCAATGTACTGGCGCAGACACACCAGCCCCTGCCTGGCGACGGGACCTTGCTCTCTTTTCACGGCACTTTTGCAACGGCGTAATGCCCTTTGACTTCTGCTGAGATCTACCCTCAGTTGTGAGCGTGAAAGAAGAGGTGCGGGTCCAAACCTGGGTGTTATCACACTCTGCCCCAGAGTATGAGAATTGCAGTGGTTTGGTCAGTGTGTTCTTAAATTGATGATCCTTTTAAAGAAACAGCCTGCCAGTGGATGGAGAGTTCATTGGTATTGCAGGAGTGTCTTTTAAAGATGTTCCCCCAGGGCTGGCTTGAAGCTTCTGCTTGACAGGTGTATGTAACATACCGAGATCCAGGGAGAAATCCTGCCTTGTCAATTCAACTGAAATGAGTCAATGAACAGAAATGACAGAGTCGGCGGTTTCACGTGTGGGTTAATTTACAGCATCTCTAAGTGTCTGCCATTTCAGTACTTGGAAATCCTGTCACATTCTTTGAGCACGTATGAATTATAAATTCCCACTAAAGGCCTCACACATACAGATGTTTTGAGAGTTAGTAGTTGCTTATTTTTCCTTTTCTGTGAAACAAAAAAGGCAAAAGGTGTTGCAGCACATTCCAGAGTAATCTATTGCCCAATAGCAACAGTACTTCCCTATGCTGCTAAGAGTCGTATTTACCATTCAGGAAGATATTATTCTACACTTACAATACAAGTAAATACAAAGCATTTTGGTCTGGGTTTTTATTCAAGCAGATTTATGCCTTGAATAAAGCTCACATCTCAATGTACAGCCAATATTAGGCAAGTCAAAACAAAATCTGATTTTAATAAATAAGTAGTTTGGGGTTGGAAAAGATTTTGCCTTTTTTTCCACCATAATATATAAACACCAACTATACACCTCACAATGTTGCCACTGGAAGTTTGTACAGCACAAAGAAATGTACAGAGGTATCCAGAGAAGATTATGGTATCTTGCTGCCACGCTGGCCTCTAGGTTTAAAAGTAGCAGTTCTGCTGCAGAGCACCGTAACTCTGTCTCTGCTTTTCAATTGGAACCTTTTGATGGGAAGAAAAGCAGAACAGGTATCTCCCCTAAGCCAAAGACTGATCTGCAGGTTTCTCCATGGCTACCATCTCAAAGACCTATGGACTTGAGAAAAAGGTGGTTAATATTTTAATCAATTACTTTGAAAACATTCTCCACCACTCTAGACAACATCTTAAATTATTCCCCGTCTTTTCTACATTCCCATAGGTGCTCTGTATTACTTTGGTACTAACTACTATTTGAAAAGTTGGCTGCACGCAAGCATGTGTGATACTACAGCTAGTCTGGAAATATTTTTTCTAGAAGTTTTGTTTCTGTGAAGAGGTACAGTCACTGCACTGTAGGCACATCGAAGTGCCTCCCTGCCCTGCGCTCAGAAGAGTTATCAGGGAGATATTGCATTCTGCGTCAGCGGTTGTCACAAGCCCGAGCAGAGCGCCTCAAGCTCAACACATTTATTTTTGCTGCATATGGCCTTGAGGTATTGCAATACAGGGGCTAGAACCGACCCGATAAAGCCGATTTCTATTTCATTTCTGGAGGTACTTTGCTCAGCCCGATTTCCTCCTGCCAGTCGCAGCCTCCACCTGGCTGTAATAAGGGAGCGCAACTCAGAAAATCTGCCCCGTGCTGAACTGTCTGACTTCAGGATCCATTTTTTGGTAACAGTTTCTCTTGCTGTGACTACATCAGTAAGCAGTGATAACAGCTCTTTTCTCCAGGGCCACATTAAGCTGCTTCAGGGCAGACTTTTTTATGTCCTCTTTCTCATGCCATTATGCACAGGCTTCATGTCCAAAAAAATCATCTGTCACTTCTTGTTCCTGCAGCATTATTCTGACAAAAATCAGTCACTAAGAAAGTCCTTGATGTCAGAGGTTTCATCAAAGCAAAGTAATAAATATTGCAGCAGTCAGCTTGTCTTCAGAGTCCTAGTGGTTTTGCCAGAAATCTCACTTACTCCCTCAACACTGAGTTGTCAAAAGAATTTCATTTGTTGGAGTTTCTCTTTCTTTCCACTGCTTCCCCCTCCCCCCCCCTCCTTTTCCTTTTCTTCTCTTCCCAAGGAAATGAGGGGCAAAATACAAGTGAGATACTGTACCATCTTTATCACTCCACCATCTGCAAACGGTTTCATTCTTCTGACAGTTTCACATGCAACCTTATAAAAAGACCTGGCTCACTTATGCTGCTGACTTCAAAGATGTACGAAGCTGTGTTGGACCAGTCTATGCTGGTGGGGCAGATAATAAGAGGCTGTGTTTGATTTCTGTGAGAATCTATCTCTTTGTCAAACGGCTAATGGGTGAGAAAACATTTCTTCCAGTGTAGAGCTCAATCCTTCTTCAAAATGAAGGCAGAGAACAAATTAGGGGCCAAGTGAGGCTAAGAAACCCTAAAAGTAAGGAACTAACCTCAGAATTTTCCCTGCCATTCCACAGAGAAGACAATGAAAGCTCTTGGCATCCCTACAAATATGTCGATGGGATTTAATATTGTTCTTTTCTACTTCTAATCATTTCTCTGTGCCAGATGTTTCATGATCTCCTGGAAACGGGCTACCAAACTCAAGTCAACTGCATAGCACCCATCTTTGCCCAAACCATCTTTTCCTTTGGACGGTGCTGTGGACAGGCCAGATGTGAAGCAGGCATGTCCCACCCTCCCTCTCCTTCCGCAGCTCCATTCCGTTGATTCTAAATAGTTCTGCCGTGCACTCGCCCCTCCCAGTTCCCACTAAAAATCAGTAGGTTTTGGGGATGCTCGGGACCTTGCAGTCTTGTGCTGGGTCTGGCCTGCTTCCCTGGAGTCCGTGGTTCGACGCAAAACCTTTCTACCTGACAGAAGGATGAATGGCAACAGGTCTTTTCTGCCTCCTTGTTAAAGGCACCTTTCTGAACCTTCCAGTGGCTGTTTTCTTCACATGAGCGTTTTTCTATTTTCTGTCTGTTAGAGGAGGTCATGACATTGTATTTTGCCCTGTGGAAATTTTAAACAAAAATAAAGCTATTTTTATTTTCATTTCCAGTTCCTCTGAATATCGAGGGAATGTACATTAGTCCCTTTTCTTTCAAAATGACTTTTTAATGAAAACATGTTTTTCCCAACACTGAAGACATGGCTTTGTGTTCTCTTGAACACTCTTGTTTTTGTTTTAAGTAGCTCTGATGAAAATTACTTTGTTTCTCTTTTACTAGAAAGCTTCCGTATAGCAAGGCAGAACATTGCCTTGAAATGAAGAAAAATCTCTGATTTTAATCTTTTTATAAAAAGACTTACTTTTTTTCTCTGTCTCATTGCTCATATTTTAAAAAATAATTATCAAATACATGAGGAGAAAATCTGTGCTCACACTGAAGGTTTTTTACATTCTCCTTGACTGTTCACAAGCCCAGAGGATTTCTTTTTATTTTTTAAGCCTCTCTAGAAAGTGCAGCTTTTTCTCTGGGGACAAGTTCTAAAAGAAACAAATCAGAGATGAGGAATTTTAGTAGTCAGTTCACTCTCTGGCTCACTCCTTTGTCTCTCTCCTGTCAAGACACTTTGATTCTGCATCCCCCACATATCTTAACATTTCGAGGCATTTATAAATTATAGAAGTATTTATTATTGTGGGGAAAATATGATCATTCACTGAACTCATCGTGAACTTTGCACGCATGCTCTCTTCTTTTGTTCTGAGATTTTTTTTCCTAGCAAGCAACCCCCTTGCTTAAAGTCTGCAGACTGACTTCTAAGGCTGAGATCTTGGCAGGTGATTCCAGGCTCGTACTGGAGAACCTGGAGCAACAGCGAAATGCTAAAATGCCCACTGTATCTTACTCTTTTCTACATCAAATTTGAAACTTTCCTTCAAGTTTGTCTGATTTTTCATATCGATACAGCAAGCACCATGTCAGTGTGTAAATCTCTGGAAGAAAACTACCCATCATCCCACGTAGCTTTATGGAGAAAATTTTGTGACATTTTCAGTTCCTAGTATTGCTAAAATATATGTTTGTAAGGACGGGATGTGAAAATCTTTTGAGTGCAATTAAACTGTAAGTTTCACTTTCTCTGGTAAATAATAGAAGGATTAGCTGGTAGACATTTAACAGGAATCTTGTTATTCCTCCACTCTTCCAACACTATTAAATGGAACAGTTCAATGTGGAAGAGGATTTTGGATATCCAGGCGTGAGAGAGATCGGTAATTCTTCATCTGTGGGATCTGGTCCACTGCTGATTGTGGAAATACACGATAATGTCATGTTTCCTTTCATACTCTTCCTTGAAGCTAAAAAGAATAAAGTTCTTGTCGGTGCGTGCTGTTCTGTTGCAGCAAAGACACTTCTTGAATATAGACACTCTGGATTTGAACTCAAGTCCCCAGAGAAGGCCACTTAATCCACAGAAACACCTACAGTAGCCCCTTTAAAGACTCCTCACTTACTATGTCTTGTGTGATATCTTCCATTAACGCTACCAGGGACCCATACTCTGCCTGATCACCAAATGATCTGTTCTCCACAAGGCCAGAAAATGAATGCATTTAATAAGGATTAACCCCTGCTGGCACTAGGGAGCAATAAATATCATAGCACCAGCATTCGTAACGCTATAGTTATCATTGTGTCAGCATTTCTGTTATAAACCAGGGTTTGGGGTGGATTAGAACTCAGCCATAAAATTTTCTCCAGGCTGAAACTTGGCATAAAAAAGAAATATCAGTCTATGATTGTTTTTGGTTTTTTTTTTTTTTTTTAAGATTAAAAAAAAATATCTCTTCAGTCTATTTTAAGTTGTAAAAGGGAAGAATATGAGTCTCTTCCCAAACTCTTTAAATTGGGATCCGGGCCTCTGGGAATGAAGAAAGACTCTGACTGTAGCTGCATTTAGGGGTGAGTTTTCATTGGGGTATCAGAAGTTCAGGGATTAAAGACGTTTTTTAGTATTTCTTGAGAGCCGAAAGCTTTGACATATTATATGAAAGAGCTCAATTCTTTAGCAACGGGGCTTTAAAAATATTTGAAGCTACCAGGACCTCCAAACCACACTCAGTACCTTGACCAAGCCCCCAGGTAAGTTGTCCCACTCCGCCCCCTCTTTGTGCCAGGCTGCGGTGGCACAGGGGACAGACGGGGATAGCTGAAATCAGGTCGGTTTGAGGTTTTATTCTAAACTCAGACTTGAGGGTTTTAGCAGAATTAGTTCCCCCTCAGAAACCAGATGCATGAATGAGGGGACAGACATGAAAGAAAGACATCCTAACATTGCTGGTGTTGGAGGGCACGGAGGAAAAGTGGGCACAGACCTTTGCTATGGGGCGTCACGCGTGAGTCTGACCAGCTCGCAGCTGCGGACATTCATCCTCCTGTCCCTGACTCCCCGCTGTACGACAACACTGCGTGGGTTTCACTATTTCTGGAAGAGCTTCTCTTTGGAGAAAAGCACGATTTACCCAGCAGTGTACAAGCACACACTATCAAAAGGGTCACCACTATTTTGTGTAGATCTCAAGAGGAGAACATGAATTAATTTGTTCCCCCAAAATGAGGTTTTCTTTTAGAAACAGGAGTGCTATTTTTTTTTCTCGTGTAGTCTGAGGTATAATACTGAGTTCCAGTTTCCCTTAAGAGCTGAACTTCATCCTCCTACTAGGATGGTTTTATTTTAGTTACCAAATATTTGAGGTTAAAGTGAATAGTTCATCTTTAATGGGATTATCTCTTTCAATGTTTGCTTTCATTACAGTTTGAATTGCTCTGAGCATGAGAATCTAACCTCACCAAAAGCATATTTTTGTAATTTGATACAAACTAAATTTAACCTTTGACTCTCATCTATAAAGACGTTACTTTTTTCCACCGAAAAGCAGAATGTTAGATTAAAGATCTGCCAGTTTCAATTTCCAGGTTGCTAACCTTCCTGTGATTGGGTCCTGAAATGTGGAAAGCTGTGTATTTAGTAAAGGTATTTAATATTAATAGTAACAGTCAAGATGGTCTTATACCTGCTACTTATAATAGCTAGAGGGAGGTTCTCTACTGACTTTTTAAATAGAGAATAATTTCCTTTAACTACACTGTACAATACAGTAGAACTCTTTGGACAGATATATTTAAAAACAAATCTTCCCTTTGCGATACTTTAGCAGTTCATCATAGTTCTTTTGTTAAACAAATAATTTTCATCTGAATGCTTTGGAATATTAAGCCCGTACTTAGGAAAAACAGATTCATGTTCTCTCTCCTGAGGACTGGCTTTAAATGTGATTCGGAAAGGGAAACAGATTCTCTGTATTATTCTATATTTCCCCCAGTAAATCATCAGGAGAGGAGGCGTTGCTTTTTAGAAGAACCATATTCTTGTTCTCTGCTGGAAGAATCCTTCTAAATACACGGACTTTTTCACTTGTGTTTTGATAAGATGAAGTGTAGAAGCTTTCCCTGAAAAAACTTCTCAGGTATTTGTCAGGAATTTAAGTTTTTTTAAAAAAGCAATTAAGTGTGAATGAAAAATTATTGTGTCTCCAGTCCTGCAAAGGACAGATCAAAAGTGGATCGACCGTCAAAGCTCCGGTGAAGTTAAGATACTTCTTCCCGGCGTTTCTTCAGTAATGAAGTAAAGGGGGAAATGGCTCATTGTATATGTCAGGATGCAAAGGGGAATGTGGCACATGTATTTATTTATTTAATCCAGGAAAATTCACTATGAATTCTACAAACCCCTTCCACTGGATACATTTCCTATGACTCTATTTTTGTACAATTCATAGAAAAGACTTTGTGTTCATATACTTACTCAGGCTCCATATGGAAGACTGATTTAGATAGAAAGATTACTGTGTTAAATCTGTCCATTCTGTACAGGGAAGCAAGCAAGAAAAACGAAACCCGCCTTACATTTCAGCTCTGCAGTCATCAGAGAAGAATACTGCAACTAAAATTCAAATTTTAGTTTGAACACATACTGCACTAATAAATGGTCAGCTTAGAAGCATTTCCTGTTTATACACTGTGTTAATAAGCATCCATCACCCATGGCACATATACGGGATACCAAATTCAAATGTCAAACAAAATGTAAGAGGTCACACATTTTCCTTTGCTAACTAAAAGTGTAATTCATAAATATTATTGCTACCAAACTCTCCATCTACAGCACTTGTTTAGAAATATGCACATGTAATATAAATTGTGATTAAGTTAAATGGGTATATTATTTCCTGTTTTAAGGGTGAACAGCAGCATGAATTATGTTTTACTCAATAGGCATTTCAATAAAAACCTATAGACTAACAAGCTGCTATCATACAGTTCAGCTGCACAGACTAACATGAGAAGGGTCTTACGATCCACCACTGATATTTAAGCTGGTTTTTTGTGTCTGTTATTTTTGCTGATGCGTAGAAAAAACATTTCCTTAGCTCAAACCCCCTTTCTATTTTTTGTTATAAAAATAAAGCCTATTTGATTGTAGGGGGTTTCTACATGCAGAATAAATAAGATAAATTCGATCTGCTAACCTCAATCTTTTTACTTTTACTGACTTCAGAAATGTAGGACTTGAGGAATTCTCTCTGTTAAAATAATCATCAGCTCCCGCATTTTGAAATTACTCATTTTAGTTTGTAGAAATCAAACACTCAAAGGACAAAATAAAACAAAGATTTTAGAAATGGCTTAAAGAGATTTTTGAAAATGAGAAACGTACTTTCAGTGTCATGTAGTCATTAGATTTTATAGAATTTTCTAGCTAGCTCTCTGCTGTGTCTCTTTTTGTTTGCTATTGTATTTCCAGTTAATTTGAAGCATTTTAGGGCCTGATTCAGAATTCTCCGAGGTCATCTTAAAGACTTGCAAAGCTGTAAGTAGATTAGACTTAAATGAAGTCAAAGTAAAAAACGCAAACTCTGATGTTATAAGTAATAATGCCATACTGACAAAGTGTTCTCCCCTCAGGCCCAATTAAAGATCTTTCTCACAAACAAACACAATGAAAACATTAAAATTGAATTAAAAATATACCATTCCCGCCACTGTTATATAAAAACTGCCGGAGTTACTTGGCGTTCTGAGTGCAATTAAACAGTAGGCTCAAAGGCAGATTTTGCTAAAGAAATATCTTAGATTGTATGTAAAGAGGGTTATTCCCACCGAGGAGCTGCAGCCCAAGATAAGCAAGCCCAGTTACTGCTTGTCTTGAACAACTGCGTACAAGACGTGGTTGCAAATACTGTCAAATCAAAGGCTTTCGAGGCAAATAAGAATGCCACACATTCCCAAGTTATCTACTCCTCTTTTTTTTTTTTTAAGCTTTTGTAGAAAAGAGATTTTAGCAAGTCACTGGAGTCTGGTGTTCTTTTAAAAGCTTGTAAAATAGGAGTCTGAATATTTTCTTTTATTAGGAGGAACATAGTGCATAGCAAACACAAAGAAGATTACTAAAAAGGAAGGGGTGCTAAGTCCTTTAAGATACTCAGAAATGAAAATAAGTTCCATATTCTGAAAATCGTAGAAAAACAGGCGTCTAGGAGCACCGTACATTAGTATAATTCAGACTATTTTACAGTAGTGTAAAATCTTTCCCGTGTCGCTATTTACGAAGTGAAGGGGATACCAAGGCAGATACTATCAAAAAGGGAAAACATCATTCCATTTAAGTATTCCAGTAACAGAAAGAGAGTCTTGTTCCTTTAAATTCCAACACTAATAAATAACTAATTGTGTTAATCTTCCTCTCCATGGTTTGGCCACAGAATTTTAGTAGTTGAAAACATAATAAATTGAGAAGTTATTGTCATTGATACGTATTACTGAGTGATTTCCTTGAAAGCAGTCAAAAAATACAAAAGAATTCTAAAATCTGTGTTTACAAATCCCTGTGTTGTGTTTGTTTTGCTGTGGGGTTATATTGCTTATTTTTCACAGCTGTTTAGCTTTTTGGTATACCTGAAAAATTCCCAGAAGGAATTCCCAAGAGGGCGTCTGCTTTTCCACCTTACCACATGGGGGCCTGTATTGCCTGTCCATCTCCAGGGTGGAAAAAGAAACCCCCAGGTGGTCCAGGGAGCAGCCTCTGGCAGTCAGCTCCAAAGGGGGAAGACGCTGGGCAGCAGCAGCGTTGAGGGTCTAGAGGTGATCTGGAGAAAAACACCTCCCATGGGAGCAGCCAGGACTTTCTGGATCCTAGGGGGTCCCCGGAGCTTGTGAACCACAGCTCAGTCCACGAGGGAAGAAAAAAATGATGAAGGTGGGGAAGAGGGAGGCAGCAACTACTGCCCTCTTGACTGATGATGTATGGGAAAGTCCACAGGGAAAACCTCTCCCAAGATTTAATAGGGGAGGGGTGGGGATGTGATCCAGCCCCAGGTTAGGAACCCCTGCATGTTCAAAGGAAAGCTTTTATGAGTAAAGACAATGCCTTTACATGAGTGAAGATCAAACCCTTCCTAATCTTCTGTTGCAATAGACAAATGACTTAATAACTGTCTGCATATTCTCCACATAAGCTTTTTAAAAATAACTGAAGAAGTTAGAGGAATTGGTATTGCTAACCTTTGAAAAACAGGGACTGGAATAAGTAAGACCACATTTTGTTTTCTCTCAAAGGGGCCGAATCGTTGGGGTTTTTTCCCATCCTCACACAAGCAGTACCATTTTCTTGGGAGATACGATTTTTCCTGAAGACAAATAGAAGTAATGCAACAGCATGTCTTTCTGGTACAAAAGTGCCCTATGCGTGTTCCAGCTGATCCCAGTTAGCTGGTAGATCTACAAAATCTGTCCTTTTTTTTCTATCCTTATTGCTAAAATCCCTGTTCATGCTGATATGAGCTTTTGCCACAGTTAATGAAATCTCTTCCTCTTCTAGACATTTTGTGAATGTGCACTGATATAGAAGAAGACCTTTACATAATAATAATAATTGATTTAAACATGGTGAAAAATTAACCAGTGTTGCCACCACAGATATATGCAGTACAGTGGTGTTTTATTGATGCTCATTTCCCTTCCTCCCAAAGATCTGTTTGAATTAAAATGAAAAGTCACTAATTGTAATAGTTGTAAAAGAGCTTTGTGCTGTTTTCGTTTCATATACACAATTGTTTAAAGCACTTCCTCCACTGCAGGAGGCAAAAGTGCTTAACTACCAGGTTTCCATTTTCTTTGCATTCCCACCTATGAAATTTTACAACTAAAAGGAGATGATACAACATCTAGCCATTGATACAGAAACATGAATTTTTAAAGGGCCTGAGGTAAGGATTTGGGAAGGTAACAATAACTCATACACTAGCAATGGGTTCAGGAAAAAAGGCGGTTCACTTAAGAGCCAAGCGCCAATTACAGCAAAGGTGATTTTAAATACATACTTGTAATTTGCATTCCTCTGCCAAAAAATATGTTAAAGACTGTGCATTATCCACAGATACACCAAACACAATGCCTCCAACACAACTGGGTTTTTTTTTAAATGGATCTCTGTATTGTTAGCCATCTACCCCAAAGAAGACAGTCAGCAACACTTTGAATAAAAGCTGATTTGTGCACTAAGGACCCTGTGGGTGCTGAAAGGTGCGAGCTCCTGGGGACTGGGGTTATGCAATGGGCAAAAACTGTCTGGAGAGGGCTGTCCTCTGGTTTTGGTTTTGACCCCCCCAAAAAAAAGAAATGCCCACAAATTTATAGTTCTTCCTCCAGGGCCTAAAACATACCAAAATGCAAATAATTAAGTGATTCTGTGTATAGTGTCATCGACTGTTTAAAAAAAAAAGTATTTGAAAACAGACTTCGAAAAGGTGGAGCAGAGCAGAACAGTCATGGACAGCAGTCGAAGTGACCCTACAGCTCCACAGGAAAATGTGGCTTTGATCTGTTACTCATTTAAGCTTGGAAAAAAAATTCAGTTGGTCAATACATTTTGTTCAGGTTACAGGTTGCTTAACTTTGTGCATCTTCTCTATATGTGCATTATGAAGAGCAGGACACAGGGAAGTAGTTTTAATTCACAATCAGTGGCTTCCTTCAAGATTCAAAACAAACAGACAGAAGATGGTGAGCACAGCAACACTTCCGCAATAATATATAGTGAAAAATATTATTTGCTCGCTGTGAATAACGGTTTGGGTAGTATGATTTCCTACCAGGGCTCCAGTACTGCCCTCTATACTGCTCAGACAAGCCCCTCTGAAATAATATAGATCCATATCCTTAATTAATTTTTTTGCACAAGGTTGTCTGTGGAGTACGTTCCACCTTCACTTGCAGAAGGTAGCTAAAAAAGGTGCACCATGTGGGACAAACTACAGTCTGCATGATTGAAGGTGATTAACGTATTACTGTTAGGTACATTTGTGGGAAAGCTGATCAACCAGTTAGAATTTTGACTTCATAGTTACAACCAGCTGGGAGTTGAGTAAACTACTGTTGCAAAGCACAAAGGCTCAACTGGAGCAAAACTGGAGAGACGCCATCTCCAAAAGGGAGCAACTTCTGTCTTTTTTCCAGTAACGTTGCAGCTCCTCCTCTGTGTCAGAGACAAATGATGAATTCTGATGGGAGGAAGGCTGTGGGACACAAATTTTACAGTAAAAGCCAAATGATATTTCTTCCTGTTTATAACTGCAGAACTCTGGTGCGCTCAGCAGCGCACCAACTCCTCCCAGGCACTGAGCATGTGTACAGCAGAGCACTAAATCTGCATTAAGCCCTTAGATGGCCAATGTAACACAACTGTCAGGTAACAAGAGAAATTTCATCCGTCCATGGTCAATTAAGCTAATTTAATTCCGCAGCAACTCAGTGTATAATGTTTAGCCCTTTCCACCGCTTGTTTTGTTCCACTGACATTCAATCACTTATTTATCTCTGTTGCCAAATGGCCACACCTGAGTTCTGATTTATGGAGCACAGTTGCAAGAGAAGAGCAGCCTGTTTGGCTGTTGATTATTACATTTCTGTTTAGTGAGTAACAGGTTCAACCTGCACCAGTAACTTGGAGGGAAATTGGCAACTGAAACTTCAGTCCTTCCACCTGTCCAATTGCATTCCTTGCTTTTGTTCGAAGTAACAAGTTTTTCTTGTTGCCTGTGCAGATTTTTCATGCACTGCTGGGATACCTTGCAATATTTCTTTCCAGACACCAAATGAGTGTTTTCACTTTTCGGCATATTTAACGAGCCTGACATTTCTGGGAAGACTCAGTCCTTCTGTGCATGCATTGGTACAGTAAGCCCACGGTGTCTTGAACACATCATGTTTATCACTGGCGCAGCCTGCGTCTGCAGCTCCTGAGCAGTAGGTCTGACTATCCCCAAAGCACTTATCTCACTGCACATTTGTGATTGCTTTGATCTAATCACAGGCAACGGACGAAGCTGAGATTTCAGGGTGGCCAGCAGCTCAACTGGCACAATAACCCAGTTGGGTTGCCAAACATCTGGCTATCCACCCCTAAAATTTAAAAAAAAAAAAAAAAAAAATCTCCAAATTACACTCAGACAAAACTTCAGGGAGAAAAGGGAATATGTGTCCAGGGAAACCCAGATGTTGGAGTAGCTCTGGATTGGATGGGGTTTAGATTGGTGGGGTGGGGGCAATTAGTGTTTTTTTAATAGGAAAACAAGGTTGTAAACCAACATGAACTAGCAGCGGGCTTCATGAATAAATGTATGCTTGTGGTTTCTGGCCCTGTTCACGGAGGTTCTGAGCACTTATAATTCATATTTAAGGCAAACAGAGCTTCAGATGTTCAGCTATGTTGAAGTCGTTGAAGTCATTGAAGTCTATTGTGTCCCTTGAACCTCGAGACACAGCAGCCTTTTAACTGCAACTTCCCGTGGCTGGTTTCCAGTACAGAAACATAAACATGTGAGGTCTGCTGACTCTCTATCTCCATTTAGACTCTGGGAACTTGATAAATGCAAAACATTTGCTTACCTTATGAGAAGAGGAAGTCGTGCTCTCTATTGCAAAATTTTGATGGCAGAATGAAGGACTTGCTGCTGTAAACCAAGAAAAATAATGCTAAAAAACTGCATTTTCAGACAGATTGTGTGGATTATTTTTTATGATTTCTGACTGTTTTGACTTGGCAAAGCAGGAGTCTAACAAAACAAGTGATGAAGGCTCCTGGCATGTGACTTCTCAAATATTCAGCAAGTATTTGTAAGCTTTATTAAGTCAAGATGAGTCATCCATCTTGACTTGCTTACATGTACGTTTCATGTACTTCGCTACGTAGACCAATAGACAGTGTTAGTCGTTTGTTTTATTACTACAGGGTTATATTCCAGCAAAACTATCTAGTTTTGATGCTGTTTATTTTCAGAACAGCTCAGGGTGAATCTTGTAGGTCTGCAAAGCCACTGGCCTTTCTAACATCTTTTCTTGGCAGAGGAGACCCAGAAATGTGAAGTAGAATCTCAGTTTTCAGTTTAAAATTAAAAGAATAAGTTGCTTTCCCTTTTCTTTGGGGACTGTGTTCTTGGAAATATAAGTCTGGTAAAGACAGAGCAATTATTTTTGCCGAAGCTCTTTCAGTGCTCTATGCAGAAGGCGAGATCTTTTGCAGCCAGGAAAAAATAAACCTATAACAGTAGGTATTTTGATTTTCGGAAAGCCTCCATGTGAGGTACGGTTTAGAGAAGGGAGTGACAATGACACAGATGTTTACCACAGGGTGTGTGGTAAATCTTTTTTTTTTAAATCCTTTTTTTTAAAAAAAAACTTCAACTTGTCCCACTTAAATGCATTTATACAGTCTCTTCATAGCTGTAGCAACCACTGGCTGCCCAAAAGACCTGCCTCAGCAGCCTTTGGGTTTGCACAAATCACCTTGGGGTATGTACTTGGTAAAATCAAACCCACGACAGAAATATGGGATTTCTCAGCCTATAATCATATCATAATTCTGCCACGTTATTGTGCAACCATTGGAGTAGGGGTTATGTCCAGCCCCACTATGGCTGCACAAACTTACTACTACACAACTAATTAGTGAGGCGAGTCCTCTGCTTATCACAAGTGGGGTGAGCAGTTTTTTGACCAGAAGAAGGGGCCAGCCCACTATGAAGATGGCAGCATGATCTAATGAGCTGTTTATCAGTCTGACCAAGGGATTATATTGTGCTGGAGAAATATTATGAAGTCATACAGGCCACAAGGCAATAATTTGGGACATGAGTGTTCAACATATGACCTAAATCTAGCCGAGGTTTGTTCATCTAGCCAGATATTAGTTTAAGCCAGTTCTGGAATTACTGTCTGAAGCCAGAAAACCACACAGCTAGGTCTTATTTAAAAAAAAAAACAAACTGTTTTTTTCTGTGGAAAATTGTTGTTCCAACTAAAAGAAATTCATGGACAGTGCTTTCCTTCTGCTAAAAACTTTATCTTCTTACTGGAAAAAGGAAAACCTGGGCACTGAAATGTATCTGCTGAAAAGTGCAAATTTTATGTTTTAGTTCCTGCCAACAAGTTGTTCTTAATGGAAACTTTGTTTTCATCACATTTTCTGCAGAAAAACTTGCCCAATATTTTATCAGCTCCACACATCACTGATTTCCATTTGCAAAGTCTATGCTACTTTTCTTTGTTCATGTCTCCATCATATAAACAGTCATTTTTATTACATTCTCTTACTCTTTGAGACCAACAACACATCTTCAGGAAAGAGAGTAAGGGAAAATTAACTGTTTTCAGTAGACATGTCTTTTAAAGCAGTAAAAGGCAACAGATGGAATGACATGTGAGAGGTTCTTGAACTGAAATATATTTCGGTGGTAAATACATACATATACATGTATATAAACTCATCTATATGAACACACAGGCACATGTGTATGCACAGATGTACATGCAAACGCAAATAGCATATACATGCTGCAAGGTAAATAAAAGCAGATGGAAACAGATTTATGTTTCGTAGCCAAACGCACTTAACAGCATCCAAATGAACCCTGAGAACAACGTTGTAGAAGTACATTGTATCTGCAATAGCAATCTACCTAATCTATTCTGGACCTCATAGGTTTTTGGCTGATGTCTCAGGGTGCTCTAATGTTGCCAGTTGTGCAGTAAATCTGCTGGGTCATATTACTAGACATATCATACCATTCACGGTACAAATGAGCCATCAGCGAACAGCAAACACCAATACAGATGATTTGTTAAAAAAAGACAGTAATAAGCAGGACTGCCCTATCTTCTTACAGCCCTGTGAGTGAAAAATGAGTTATAATGCAGAACACCTGCGCCACATAATGAAAGTCCTGGAAAGCAGTTATGGCTCAGGAAAGCTGGCTCACAAGAGTAACATATCACTGCATCCACCATCCAGGAATGTAAAGCTCAACAATCAAACCCAAAACAGCTCAGAGCGGACACCGCTTTTGCCCAGGTGTTTTTCTGATGACAAAGAAGCAGAAATATAGTTCAGTGCTTAAGGTGTTCTGGGGGAAACCCTACTATAAAGAGTTTCCGAACTCAGTCTGGCAGACAGGTACTGACACAGAGCCAAGATTTGCCCATTCTGAAGGTCATAAGGAACACAGAAATAGTGGGCTGCCCTTCCCTTAAATCAATCCTTCCTGCACCGAGCTTAGCAACACGTGGCTGAGCCACTGAATGTATTTTTCACAAGACACGATTTGAAGAGGCACAGTGTGTGACAACAGAAGATGCTTCTTCATTAGACCAAATATTCTTGGAAAACAACAGAGAAGTTTTGGGGCATAAAAACCCTTGGAGAAGCAGTCAAGATCAAGCCCCACACAGGCTGAGAAAACCTTCTCTGCATGCTGTAATTATGTTAGTTATTTTGTTAGTCTGAGCAAAAAGTGTGATTGTCATCTGAGGAGCTGAGGAAGGTGATCAGATTTTTACCCTGTGAGACAGAGACCTGGAGTTTTGGAGAGTTAGCTGGAGAAGGGGGTCATGTGAGGAAAATCTTAACAAGCAATAAGACCAGAGTTCAGGCGATGGAGACTCTATCAAGTCTCTTGGGAAGCTGTTCTGTTAATAATTTATACCATGTTTAAAAGTTTACCTCTTAGTTCTAGTTTCGATTTTTCTATCTTTGGCTTTGAGCCACAGGGTTCTGTCTGCCAACCTTAAACAGCTTTTTATTCATGATATTTAAGGATTGGGAGTGCAACCTAGAATTTCAATTCCACTTATCTTTTCCTTCCACTTAAGGGTCTTTCCACCACTTTTTTATTCAATGTCTTCTTTTGTATCAGAAGAAGGGGTCCCTAATTTCACTCTTTGGGGGTCAAACATAGTGCAGTACAGACTGTGTGGAAAGGTACTTAGAAAATGGATATGGAAGGTCTAGAGAGATCCTGAGAAAGTCATAAAGCTCTGCAATGAACACAAACCAGAACCAGTTCCTGGAGGCTTCTAAAATAAAACTGATGCCTTATTAAAAATTAACATTTTTAAACCAAATCTCAGTTTGAGTGGCAAGTACAGAATAAACCCAGCAAAGCTGAGAAGTAAATCAGTTTTCCAGGGGCTGGTCCGGTGTGGTCAACCCACTGGCGGAGTGACTGTGGATTTATGCTGTTGTAAATAACAGCAGAATTATTCCCCTTGTCAGGAGATTTAACCATATTGTGCCTTGCACTCTTTATTCTTTGGAAGGCCTTTATGTAACATTACTGGTTGTCCTGAAAAAATTGGGATTAACTTGGAAGACATATATTGCAGATTGGATTAGACTTCAAAGAGGTGTTGCCAAAGAGAACTTTTAAAAGGCTTTAAAAAAGGAGTTGTACTGATACAGACTCATTCCCTTTGAACATGAAGAAAAAAAAGCAGAGTTTAATATTACTTAAATACGTCCAACAATTAAGTTGCTTAGTACTCAAGCAAACCACACGGGGAGGCTTTCAAAGGAAAGTGGATATTTTAGTGACTTACCAATGGCCCCGTTTCTCCTCAGTTTTCATGGCTTTCCTGCAGTAAAGGCAGCCATTCCCTGTTAACAGCCCAGGACACGCGTGCCAGGGAAGAATATGGCGTGGAATAGGGAAATGGTGCCAGCGTCTCCTCCAGGGGGCACTAAGAAAATGCTAAAGTGCAGAAACAACCCAAAAAATCAGCCAAAGGGGATAATGAATGTTAAACCTTCGCAGGACACGGCAGAGCCCGGAGGAAGGCAGCAGGCAGCTGGCTCACCTCAGGCCCTTGCAGGCCGCCATTTGCCATGCTGACGCCAGGCTGCCATGCCTGGGCCTGCCGTGCCCTGAAGCCACCTGAAGCCCGTCTCAGCGCCCATGTCTGACCCTGCTCTCAAAATAACACCACCAATACCCCCACCAGCCACACAGCTGCTAAAACATCTCCTCCCATATAGATGCCCCAGCCAGCTCATAGCCTCTCCCAACCCAGAGAGGACCATTGAGATGGCGAAGCCTGAGACTTGGCCCAGGGACTTCCCTTTCGTTTGGGTATAAAATGGCCCCTTTGTTTTTCACCCTTTCCCCTCAGACTGTGGCCACCCACTTCTCAGGCTCTGCAAAATGATCTGGGGACTGATGAACGCGCCTGACCATACCAGCACCTGCGGTTCTGAAACACCACATAGAGTTTAAACTGGGGATGCTGAAAAAGCGAAGGGGTCATTTCTGACCAACGCCTCGTGACCAGTGTCTGCCCCAAAACCTCCACCTTGGCTCGAAGAAGCTGAGGCGAGCAGAGAAGGGGAATCACTTCACACAACCCCATGTCCCACAGCCCCGCTGCTGCTTTCCCCTGACCCTCCCCGCGACATTGCTGGAGGGGACAGCGCAGTGTGTTTCACCTGCACAGCGTTGGATTGCCACTGGCGTTTCCAAACAAACATTTATGAGTTGCTGTTGAGCTTTTGGAGTTGTGGGCCAGGCCCTGCCCTCCTATAACGCTCAGCTTGGAAGCAGCAGGCATAAGGCAGACATGCCCAGGCTCCACCAGCCTGCGGGTACCAAGCGGTCCTGCCCCCCCTGCCCACTTCCATCACACTTGTGGGGTCACCCGAGATGTGGCTCCAGCTCCTCGGTTTAGCATTTGGGTCTCTGAATGGTTTTCTGTTCCTCTCCATCTATTTTTAACCCACTCCTCTTCAGGGTAAGAGAGATTATTTGTCAGTAAGGCTTTCAGGTAATTTTATTTTACTGCGGGGAAGGTGAAGCACTGGGCAATGAAGTGAAGTGCTTCTCCAAGAGTATTTGGTTGTTTGTAAGGGCATGTGAAATGCACAGTAGAAGCGCCAAGTGCTGCTGTGGTATGGACCTTGGCCTACTGCAGACTTTCTGTTGGGAAGAGAAAATACAGAGGGTAAAAAGTCATTGTTTTTGTAGTACATAATAGCTCTCTTTCTTTTTCTCCTGAGAAGCCTGGGAACTCCAAACAAATTTGAGGGCAGTTTTATTAAATGAAAATATCCGTGCATTATGAGCTAATTTATATCTTTCTAGCCTAGCTCCACAAAAGGTCACTTTAAGAAACCACTCTCTCAGGAGGTGGGGAGGACTTGTGAGCTCACAGTAATCCTCCTAATTGCACTCTACCTCGGTTTCTCATTTTGTTAATCAGCGGCCAACAAATCCCAGCTTTCAAAACTCATTATCAACCTGCTCTGTACTATTACCCCTGCCCTCTCCCTTTGCATACACACCCTGCACATCCCTCTGGCTTAGGCGTCCTCCAGGTTGCCTTCTGCATCTTTCTGGTGCACAATCATAACCAACTTTTCAATATAGGTCAACTATAAATAACTGGGGTACTGCTGCACGTATGGATTAGTGCCGATGAAGAAGCAGAACAGAATGAGCTCCGGTGGCCAGATTCACTCCTGCAGGGAGCTTTAAAATCCAGTCTGGGTTCCAGAAGACCTCTGCCAGTGGAAACTGCCCAGGCCCAACACTTCATCACTGTATCTCCTGGCTGGATCAGCCCCACCCAACTTTATTATTAGACAAAATTTTACAACTGGAAGCTCAGGTCAATTTTTCACAATCTGCAAATTAAAAAAAAAAAAAAAAAAAGGCAATTTGAATTTTTTCCAAACTTTACATGACCCTTCTCCCGTCCCTTTGGAGTAGATCTGGCAATTTTCAGGTCTAATGAATTTTCCAAGTCCCAGTAAAAGGGGAAGCTGCCTGCAACCCTGCCTACAAGCTTCCAAGCCTGCTGGCTCCTCAAAGCTCAGGAGCGCTTTCCACTGTGGTGCCTCTTTGTGGTATGTGCAGGATAGGTCTAAGCTTCTCCCGGACTTTCTTCAGCCTGCTCTTTTTTGGTTACGATCTGTCTCAAACACACAAAAAAAGAGGATTAGCAGTGGAGTTTGGCTGAAGAACAATGACATCTGTTACAGTGCCAGGTGACTGCCATTTTTTGAGGGTTTTGTGACAAGAACATTACTTAAGAGCATGACTAGATGAGAAACATGTCCCACCTCCATCCTGTGGATTCTTGCCCTAAGACTGTGGAAGCTGTGAAGAATCCATTTTCTGCAGCTTCTTCAGAAGCCAGGATTTATTTTATAAGAACGCTCAACTATTTTATCAGCTGTTTCAGATCAAGAATCCACTGGTATCCAGAGGAGTAGTGGCTACATCTTAGCTTCCTCCCCAACCCTCTGGAATTATATTCTTAAGAAACAAAATAACAGTAGTCATTGTTAACTAGCCATAGCCATATGTTCAAGTTTGTCCTACAAAGGCCATGAAATATCAACCTTTGCTGTTCTTTTGGTGACTGGACATTACAGCACATTCCTTAGGCAGCATATACAGGGGTTAACCTAGAAGGAGGTCAAAACACCATGACGGCAAGGTTCAGGGGGATTTTCTGCCTCAGTACTCAAAATCTTTAATTGCACAGGCTTGTGGCACAGCTGCATTGTCATACTCAAGTAAAGAGAATGGAGATGGTTGAATTTCTTACACTGGGATCTGGGGCTTTGTAAGTCACCGGTGTGCTCTGGCTTCATGCTGAGTTTGCTGTGCAAGGAGAGTTGGGCACCTCAGAGCTAGATATAAGCTGATAGCGTGCTCCAGCTCATCCTTAGAATGCAGGTGATGGGGTTGCCCCAGGTGCTGAGCATCTACAAACTCACAGAGGAGCATTGACAACAGGGAACTATAAAGCAGTGTTTAGAAGCAGATGGCTTTCTTTCCCCACTCCTAAGCAGCCACAGACAGTGCAGAGTCATACTGACCCCTCTGCTGCAATCCAGCTTTATGTGCATGGACTCTCATAACGACATAATACCCAGATCTCCTCACCAGACTTAGCTGTAGTTCTTCCCAGACACTGTTCAGCCCGGGCTCCCTCCACCTAGAAAGCTTCTGTCACTTCCTGCACATGGAGACTGAAATAAATAGCCACCTGCACCAGGATTCACTGAACATCTCCCAGAAGAACCTATAATGTTACAGGCTGCATGTTCAGAAACACTTCTGCAAATCTAAGCACACTAATGCTCCCTTTCTATATGTAACGGAAAGGCCACACTGCCATATGCCCAAAAGCAAAGGAAATCCTCCTCCATCTTGCATGCAGAAGAAAAGGAGTGACTTCATTCATCTCAGGTTTCATCTATTTTGACTCAGGTATTTACCGGTTTATCAAGATGCAGGTAGAAATCTGAATGGGCTGTTCCAAACTGTCTGTGTATCTTCTTCTGTAATTGAAAGACCTTAAAGTCTTCCCCAGATCTTACCCTTTGCCCATCTTCTGTTGAGGAGCTGCAACTATCAGAAAACTGCCCCTGTCTGTCACTTCTTTTTGGAGGCTGAATGCCATGGAGGCAGTGTCACTTGTCACCTGGTTTCTTCACCAACATCTGTTGCACCACCAGCCCTCAGTCCCCACTGTATCACATGAATTGCAGACTCTGCACCAGAGGAATTACGTGGAGCTTGAGGCAGCCATGATTTATGCTGCAATACAAATTACATCGTAAATTATGCTGCCCTCAAAGACGAGGGATGCTGACAAAAGCACCTGTTGTCCAGATTCCTCCCTTCTCCCCAGACCAGTCTCCCTCAAGGTCGAGTCATGGCCAGCATGGTTTAGGATTCAGGCCACAGGACTCTGCAAGCTGAAGGCACTGGGGACGGTTGCTTACCCAGACTTTCAAGGGAATATTTTAAAGATGCTTTGTATACAGGAACAGAGGAATTTAAATCAAAATTTGTAAAGACAGATAATAATGGCTAGAACTAGCCTGGCTTTCTAGTCTGAATGTCCTTCATACGAACAGAAATAGTAATAACAAATACCAAACAAACAAAAGGTGAGACAGGTTACCTGTGTACTGTAATGGCTTTTTTTTTTTTCAACTGTTCTTTTTCTTAGTTGCTAGCACATACTGATATGCATTGGCAAAGTCGACAAGGCAGAATTAACAAAAGCCTTTTCAAACTTTGCTTTTTCAAACCCTCAAACTTAAAAAGTAAGCTTTTCAGTCTCTAAGAGCTTAAAGCTGTGTTTGTGCCAGTACTGGTGACCAGTTCAGATCAGTAAAGTATAGATGAGCCATGGTCAGCCATGCAGGAAAGCTAAATATTTTGATTTAATGGATAATCTTCTCCCCTTTTCTCCATCACTCTATGGGAGTGTTTAGTTCCCATTAGGCTGTCAATGAAGACAGGGTTTCTCTTTCACTTAGTTGGCTTACATCTCACCTCCATCACCCGGAAAGTAAGAAAAGCATGATGACTTGGTGCAAAGTTCCAGTGCTAGCCTGGCCCTGCAAACCAACACCTCCCATTCAGGCTAGAATAACAAAGGAAGCAGCATAGCCATCTGCTGGGGTTTTCTAGTCATGCCCTCTTTTTCCACTAGGAACTTTTTGCTTGGGCAGAATCTGAAGATCTTTTTTTTTTTTTTTTTTTTTTTTTTTTAACTTCTCTGTCTTACCCAGTCACTTAAAGTGACTCTGCCCCCAGAACCACTTTGTGGTTACTGCATGTGCCCAAAGCAGCTATTTAGAGTTGTTCAGTGCAGCCGGTGCAACCTGTCCTGAATGTATGGAGCTTTGCAGTGCACACACATACTTTTCTGTCCTGTCTATGGCACCCAGAAGGACATGACAGCACAGCAGATGCGAGACAGAGCATTAACAACTGCACTGAGACATGCTGAATCTTAGACTTCAATCCCCATCGGTGTCCTTTGGACTCCCCCCTTCGTGACATCCCGGTTGTTGCGATGCATAAAGACTCCTATCTTTGAGAGGAACCATAGGAAAAGGTGTGCCGTATTTGTTCAAAAATTAATTATTGATGTCAGTCAAACTCCTCAGCCTTGAAGGTGTGAAGGGGAAACATTAAAGCTGTGCAAAGGTCATCTTTACCAGGACCTGCCTATGCAACGAAAGGAGCTAAGGCAGAATGATGAATTGCCAACGAGTTCCTGTGTGTCCAAGCAAATGACAAACTATTAACCTGTAAAACTGAACATTGCGATACAGGAATTCAGCTCTGGGATAGAGTTTTCACTGGAGCATG
Organism: Charadrius vociferus; assembly: GCF_000708025.1. Taxonomy (NCBI): domain Eukaryota; kingdom Metazoa; phylum Chordata; class Aves; order Charadriiformes; family Charadriidae; genus Charadrius; species Charadrius vociferus. The sequence continues at coordinate 3,180,938 of NW_009646744.1, read as the reverse complement.
TAAGCAGGAGATTTTGTGAGTTGTAGATCAGATCTGTTGATTTCTTCCTCTATATTTTCATCTTAGACTGAGTAAATGAGCACCGCATGTGGAGAAACAAGATCATACAAAAGAAAGTAGAAGATGTTGATAGAAAAATAGTGGCTCCTCAGCTATGTATAGAGGTGAAAAGTAGAGGACACTTTTACCAGACTAACTTTTCTTTTGGTTAAAATGGATATCCAGATTCCTGTGGACTGAACAAGAAAATGCTGGCGGTATATGGAAAGTAGAAGGAGCAGCAAATGGACCTTCTATTGCTGGATACTGGAGTCTATCAATACGAAACTTTTTGTTGAACCGGGGTAGTAAAGTAATCCTTTGTTTATTATCCTCTTGTTTCAGAAACAGGCCACTTGTGAAACAGGAAATCTCTTGAGGTCAAATCTTTCACTGAGTTATACTTAAAGATCAAGTGCAACTAAGCCCAGTAAATTACACAACGACATATTGGTATGGATGGAAGAGCAAAGAAGTAAAAAATGGAAGTTTTGACAATCATGTACTTCAAAGCCATCAACACTCTTCCCAGTCTCCCCCAGTTACTGGGATGAAGATTCTTTCATGAATCTGCTTTTTTCTGCTATAAAATTGGAGCGCTTGTTAAGAGAAGGCTCAGAGGCTGAAGTAATACCAGCCGGCTGCCGCGCTTGCATGTGATCTATAGTCCCAGCTCACAGAGAGTTTTTAATATAATGATTTTACAGCCCCAGGGCTGCCACACTTATTTGGATATCAACAGACACTCACCCACTTAGCAAGTGAGGAACCTAAACCAGACCAGATATTTTTGTTTAGATCCTTTAAAAGTTGTTCCCTCTACTTGCTTTCCTTAGTAATCCACAAGTGTTGAACATCTGGGACTCATTGTCTGTTTTCTGATGACTATGAGGTATCTTCTATTTTGAGCAAACCCAGCAAATCTCAGTGTACTGCCCAGTAGGTTACTCAACTGTGTCAAAAAAAGCTCAGTGGAGAGTCTCCTTAATCTCTAGCCATCCAGCTTCATATGGGCAAGGTCTACCTGATTTGGATGGGAAGTCACATCCATTTCAATCTCTCATACATGGTTTTGGCATGCAACTGCTAACACTAACTTCATCTAGGACATAAGCTTACACCAAGACACTAAAAAAAGCCAGGAAGCATTCCATTTCCATGATAAAAATAAATTTTCAAGATGCTTCTTGGAAATATGCATACATTTTAAAAATGAACCACACCAAAGAAAGCAAGTAAAGGAAAAGGCTCTGCTAGTTTATGATACTAATTTCAGTTCAAAGTGAATTCAGACCTAAGGCTTGGGTTATGTCTGCACTAAATCTTGAGGTCTGCAGTAGACAAAATTGCCTGTGTGTCCAAAGAGAGAACTTGCGAGAACAGCTTCATGCATGGCTACGCAGTAACTCTGCGTCCTTCCCCGGAGTATGCAGAGACCTCAGTCCTGTCACACTACTGTGTGTGCATGGTCCAGCTGTGTGGACAGGGGTGCACGTGCAGGCGAATAACACATTTAAGCACCATCCTTGAGGGTGCTCTCTGCATCCATGACTGACGCAGGCAGCAATCCCTGGGAGGCAGAGATGCTAACGCAAAAATTAGGCCTGCAGGATTTGAACGGGAGCTGTGGGCGCTCACCACCTTATTTAACAGGGTCCAAGACTATAAAAAGCAAGAAAAAAAAAAATCCTACTCTCATTAGGGTCTGCAGACTTGGCCTGCCTGAGAACTGGAATAACTTACTGCATTGTGGCTAGACTTGGGCTGCGCACACAGGGGAATACTTAGACCCATGTTTGTATTTCACATGCTTCGCAGGTTCTGAAGATTATGAAGATCAGCTTTGTTTGGCTGTAGCAGTAAACAGTGGGCCTGGTCGGACAGAAGCAAACGCACCTGGGCAATGCCACTTCAACTTGGAGTTTAACACAGAGAAGTTACCTGAGTGAAATTTATTCACATGTGTTTTTAAAGACTTCAGTTCTCAGCTGGAGCAGCCAAGGCTCAGGACTGAAGTGCTGACACCCTTAGTGGAAAGACAATTCAGCTGGCTACAAACATCAGTGGCTATATTTGCAGCTGTCATCACAAATATATTTTGGTTTTAGATGGAAGGAGAAAAGAAAACAAACACAACATTTTCTGGTTAAACAGAAACAGAGTACGGAATCACTGAGACTTTCTAAAGGAGAGTTTATTTAATTTATTCTTCTGTACACACAGCTAGTTTGCTAGGATATTATAACTCAACTCATTTCTCTGGTGACCCATGGCAACCTCTGGATCAAAAGGATTACTCGTGACTCATAACTTACCTTGGCTAAATATAAATATAGGGGTTTAGGTTAAGTAATCTAGGCCTTAATCAATAAAACATTTAAAGTGACAGTACAAGGAGGGATTTCAAAAGTTGTGCTATTATAATGTTAACTCCTAATACCTGAATTTCTGGAGCTGTCCTTTCCTGGTTTTAACACAGATGCCCCACATGAAGGATTTTCTGTGCATTTTGTGCATATAAGTACAGCTGCACACAGTTTCAATGTTCTATTCCGTAGCGGACGTATGCTCATTTTTCCCCACAGGAAATCCAAGCAATTGCCCCTGTGTGGAATACCACAATTAGGTGACCATAATTGCATGCTTAATGAGCTTGTATATGTTTTGAGTGCCGGTTTCTCAGATGTGGCCATCTAAATGGATACCTAAATCTCAGTTTTGGATGGCGAGGTTGAGAAAAAATGTATGAAAGTCTTATTTCATATACTTAAATTGGACCATTTAAATGCCCAATACTTGCTTAAGTGCCTGTATTGCAACAGCAGATCTTACGTGCAAATCAGCCAGCCCTGTGGGCTAGTGTTGGCAACCAGAGGTTGAGAAAATACAGGTTGAATAAAATATGACTCCTTTAAAAGAAGTCTGGAAGCTTTCCAAACAACTACAAGGACGTAAATATTACCAAATTGTTTCTTCTCAGCCTGGGGAACCTGCAGTGTCATTCCTGGTCATAGCCACGGTGGCTGGTAGAGGGAAGTGGTTGCCAGTCCGTGATACCGGTCCAAACCCTGCACATCAGGTGAGCAGAGGGTGAGCATAGGACAGGACTCCCCACTCCCAAGGTAATGCAGCTTCTACAACCCATACCTCCTCCCTTCTCTTGACGGCTCAGTTCATGGGTTCTTGTTACCCATGGAAAGAAAGGTGGTGCCATTCTGAACAGGTGCCCCAAGGATGGTGGAGCTGCACACAGCGACAAGTTGGAGTCTTAGATATCCAACGTTTTCTTGTGTTTGGAGTACAGCTTAGCTAGCCTTGGGCAAGGAATGAAACGCAGCCTGGTGCAACCTCACTAATGTCCATTTTAATACACAGATGGATGAGGCAAGGGGCAGTTCCCCAGCAAACCATCCAATAGCGATTTCCAAGTGTACAGGCACCAATAGATTAGACTTGATGTGAAAATTATTTTCTGAGTTGGTAGGAAGTTAAAAAATTGATAAGAAGCTGGCTTTATCTGTAATTATTTTAGTATCATTGACTAGCTGGCACTTTACAAACAAATATAAACTTTGCTGTCTGCTGTCCATAGTTCCACTGATTTCAGTGGAGAGATTCTGGACTAACACACCTTCCTCAGAGCTTGTAGAGTCCAATTTATGAATAAGCGGAACTACTAGTTTCAGATACTAAATAACTACATTTTTTCCTTTCCGAAGGAAAGAGCCAAATTTGTATCTGGCTTTTATTCTTGCCCAGGGTAATGGAAAAGAGAAGATGAATTACAGCCTTAAAAACCCTTCCGTGAGTTCTTCGGTATGAATTATTTTATATAATTCACAGAGAAGGTGACATGATTTACATCAATATATACAGTTAAATTATTCTATATTGTAAACCATTAGCAAAGAGGGATGAAGGGCTTATGAAGAGGAGTGGAGAGACTACAGTGTTATGACAGAATGAAAAATTTCTGGACATGCAAGAAGACATCACATTGTTTCCATTAGAAGATACTTGTGTATGTTTCCTACAGCAACTATAAGATCTTTGGCCTGTGCACTGGAGACTATTCTTTGTTTATTTTTATTATATACCAGAAACTTTCGTACAGAAGAGCAGGGCAGATTGCACTTCAATTCCTGAAGTACGGAGAGGGGTCCGTTATGGGCGTGTGTGTCAGAGGGATGTAACTCAAAGCTGATTGGTATTATCCAGTCTATATTGTTCACCCAAGCCCTCGACAGTGCAGGAAGGATATTTTTTACAGCACGGGCTGGTGCTTGCAGAGATTTGAGGCACAGTTGCAGTTTCCAATGCAATAGAGGGCTCTGATATTCTCTTCATTTTGGTAGTGGCTTCAGCCTCGCTTATTTATTGTTGTTTACTATCTGGTGCTGAAGATTCCTGAGGAAAAGCAGTCAATTAACCTCTAAATCATTCTTGCAACTGTGTTTCAAGAAACAATCTTGTTTTCTACAAGGTGTTTAATTTTTCCCCCCTGGGGACCCATTTAACTTTCCTTTCTAATCTCCTGACAATCTGGAATGAGGTCTTTAGTAGTTCTGCTTGTTGTGAAACAGCTTTGGGAGATAAGTCCTAGTCTATGCTAACCACACTTCAAATAATCTTTGTGTAACTGTGATGCAAACCCATAATCTCCCCAAGCAAGTTTATAACCATTTTAACAACCAAGACTTAAGGAGGTTATTGCAGGATGGGCAGGGAGAGAGGGGTGAAGAACTGACCAAGGAAGCACAGTTCAGTTTGTCTTCCAAACAGCTCTGTCTCTCTTACAGCTTTACAAGGATGAAGTGACTGGTGAACAAACAAGGAGGCCTAATCTCAAATAAAGAAAGGGGGTTCCACTCTGACCAGCAGCCTTCTTCTGGAAGGTCGTATAAGCACATATTTGTTTCCTTGCAGTGAGACAGATGCTTGAGTTTCATAGGACTCAATGCCTTCAAACGTAGATGAAACATACCCTTGGGATAACGAGTATACCAAGCTCTGACGTCTGAATGCACACACGTAGCTGCTGTGCGCTGTCCTTGGGGACATCAAGGGTGAGTGAAATGAGAGGTAAAAACTTTGTATTTGAACACTGGAGAATATGTTGCATTAAACTGTTCCTTAGACAAAGTCTACCTCTGACTACCCTCTTTGCGCCTGTCTTTTGATAAAAGAAACCCTGCACATATCAAGGACAGAAAACAGATTGGGATTTAAAAATAAGATGGTTTCAACATCCCTTCAAATAAGTCTCCCAAGAACACAGCAAAACACACAGTAATATACAGGGGCAGAACTGCTTCTAGAAGAAGATAAAAGCCTCTAAATATCATTTTTGACTGCTTTCTGTTTACTCAATTGCTTTTAATTAAGCCTCACTTGGTTTGGGGATTCAGCCAAACACGGAGAACCGAAAGGAAAGCAAGAAACCCAACCCCTCAAACCTTTGCTCACTAGCTGAATGTTCACAGCTTTAAAACACAGCCTTCCTCCATGGGGGCACAATGCTTCTGTCTGAACCTGCTTGTGAGAATTTATTATCCCTGTGTGCAAGTCTTTGAAACCATGATTTTAACGGTAATAATTTCTAAGCAGTGAAATTCATGAGAGGCTGTAATATAATGCCAAGTCTATCCTATTATGGTTTTAATTGGAATATATGTTTTATGTGTTATTAGAGAAATGTTACTGTCCTCCTTATGCTTAATACTATATGAATAGCTAAAGCCCTCTAATGACCATGTAATTTATTGTCCCTATAGTTATGGCATTAAGCTACAAGTCACCTAATACTTGCAAACATTGTAAACTCCAATTACAGCTACACCAGTGATCCTTCTGTCAACTGAGCTAAAAATGACTGAATGATAAGGTTAAGCACTGAGCCACGTAACGCAGTTATCTGGAGCTCAGCACCTGTACTACAGAGAAATGTCCAATAAACTATGGTTAAATAGTTTTACTTTGTTATCAGATATAAGTATAGCAAATACCACCAGCTTCCAGAATGATGTTGATCGCTCCGATTCCACCAATCCTTTATGTATTTGTCAGCTTTATCCTAATTTACTGCTAACAATCCCTGATTCTCAAGAAACCGAGAGATTTCGTGGGCACTACAGTGGATTCTGCCTACCCCTACAGAAATGGTGGAGTTCCATGAAAAATTGTGTGCAGTTCCTGTGCAAGATGGGGCATTCTTTTCAAACCCCCACAAGTATTTGGGAAAATACTAGACTAACTGACAACAGAATTCAGAGAATTTGGAAACAAGTTAGACAGCTTTTGGCTTGTAAGTGACAGTAACTAGTTACCATTTGAGGGTAAACTTTACATACAGAGCAAGGTAATATTCAACAACCACTGTAAATTGCCAGAGTACAAAAGCAGACCTGTAATCAGAATACTTTTGTCTGGCAACTTCAACCAAGGAATCAAAAATTCACTCAGCATAGAGAAGTCAATGCAAAAAGATACTGTAAAGACCAACCAGAAAAAGCCCCCCAAAATGGAAGACCTCCAACATGATAACTGAAGATAAGGCTAATGTCAGAAGACATTTACAGTCTTGATTCTTCATTGGCTTTTTCTAAACATGAAGGGTATAAGTCTAATCTGTTAACCAGAAGAACAGCAAGCTACATGCATGCACTAAATCACCTCCATACAAGGTTTATTATCAGCACAAATGGCTCTTCGGGATCATTAATAATTTTCTCTTCAACGAGATTTTTATTTTTCTTTGGTCAGAAAAAAGGTGGGTAGAAACCAAAGGGGCCATCTAGGCTGATCCCCTTTCTGACTAGTTCTGCACCCTGTAATTTTTAAGAGGCTTCCAGATACCTAACCCTTGTATTAGCTTTTCAAACTTCTGTATTCCAAAAGTAGAGTTGCAATTCAACTTCAAAAGTGACCTAGGAGTCCAGGTGGGCTCCCAGAAAGAGAAGACAACTTTAAAAGTTCATTGCATTCAAGTACTCTGCACTGTACCACCCAGGTACCCTATCTGGCTCACGGTCACTGTAATTTCTGGTGAAGCTGTAAATTAAACACAAATGCATGGTCTATCCTGGGGACATTCCATTTCTATGTAGTAAAACCTTTCCTAAACAGTCTATTTTAAATATTCCTGAGATGTGCCGTTAGGCTGAGGGGTACTCTATCCACAGTAGAAGTTTCATTTCCTTTTTAAAGGTGGAGGCGTGTGAGAATTATCACTTTGTTCATTCACTATATCATGTTTACCTGCAGAGTCACTCTTGCTGCCCAATTTCTATTTATCACGTTCTTTACAATACTGTAGTGTACAAAAGTACCATAAAACCCCATGTTGGTCTGTTTTATTTTATTTCCTATAAAAAGACATAGATTATATATGTGTATATATATTCCCACAAACTAATTTGCATTTGTTTTGGAAGGGTTTAAGCCACACAAGAGGCAATAGAATCCCAGCACCAGTTGCACTGAGAATATTACAAATGTTAGTGGAAATTATCTCCTGGAAGATCCATGATGTCTGTGTAATTCCTCTGGCTAAGCATTCCTTTCGAAAGAATACATGTAGCAAATCAAGTGCATAAGATGGATAAATCACTTTTCCTCACTCATGATTTGTGATTGCTCACTTAAGCCACCATTACGTTCCTGCAGCCCAAAGAGGTGGACTAAAGCTTGCTAAAGAGGAAAATGGCAAATTGTGCATTTCAACTACTCATTTTTAAAAGGAATGAGCACTCAAGCTACATTTTGTGACACGTTTGAGATTTGTGCGGCTTCATACATTTCCCATGACCATCCAAATGTTCATGAAGAATTAATAACATGGTCCTGCCTTTAGCAAGTTCCATTCATTCTTATTTGTATCTGGCTATAATCAGCACCGAGACCCCAAATATTGGACGACTGCATTTGATTCTTGAGTTCGTTTCTTTTTGTTTATGTCAAAGCAAATTAGCTGGAAGGAGCCTGACGAGGAAATCGAGCAAACTGTGGAAGGTCAAGAGGTCATTTCACTGAAATGTAATATAATAAGTACAATTTAAACAATGACAAATCCCATTCACCTCTTTTGTTTTCTTGAAATGTTTAGAATTATTTTTAACCATCTTTTTAATAAATAAAATTGTTCTATTAGTTTGTCATACATTTGGATTTCATTAATTTTAGAACATTTTCCAGGCATCTAAAATTAAACAGATGTCATCGGGCTCATTTAGACCTCAAATAACCCTTGCAACAAAACCAATTATTCAAGGGTCAGCTGGAAGTTGGAATTTTATAATAAAGAAAAGTCAAAAAGTTAAAAAAGAAAATGAAGAAGAAGAAGAAAAAGAAGAAGAAACAACGCCAATTCCCTGTCCAGATAATTGTTAGCACAAAAATTGAAGATCCGTTTTATTGTTGGGGGAAAGGGTGGAGCCAAAGAGTGAAAGTTCAGGAAAGCTGGTTTATTCCCTGAATGCCCCAATTGTTCTTTTTCCCATGGCAATTAGTCAAGAAATCTTTCTTCCAGCTTTCTAGCTCTATCATGGGGATGGATAAGACGACAAAGGTTTGGTTTTGTTCTGAAAGTTGGTCCTGTTGGTCAAAGAAATTTCCAAAACTTCATGATCATGTCTGGGAAAGTGCAACCCAGGGAAACACAGCAGAATGGACAAAGGCAGAACCTGGGAGTCCTGACTACAATCCCATATTCTAAACAACGCTTCCACCTACTGTAAGAATGCAGGGGGTTAATTTTGCCTTGTAAGCACAAATTGTCATTTGTCGGGGAGACTTTTGGGCAGAGGAAAATGTTTGCATCTCTACTGGCCTCTTTGAAATTTCCACCCCCTCGGCTAGGACTTAGCTCTGTGAGCGTCTGATCTGATGTTTGGCACAAACGGCACGGCAGGTCTGCGAGAGGGGAGCTGGGGGAGAGGGAAGAGGCTGACATCGAGCCATGGCAAGGACAGGTTGGAAACCGGCTGGAGAACGTGCTGCCGGAGCGTTCCCCGGCAGATGTCTCAGGGGGCGATGCTGAGCCAGTACAAGATGCTTGGGAGGAATAAATGGCTTCTGTTAGTCCTATGGAAAGGGAAGCTTAAAAATGTGGTAGAAAGCCAATTGCTTTCCCCTTTCCTGCACCTTGCCAAAGAGGGAACTGGGTTCCCAGCTCTGTAAGCGTCTCCAGATTTACAGGGGTGTGTCTGAGATCAGCCACAAAAAATCCAAGCATTGTGATTTCTTTGCTGAAAATTAGGAGCTGGGTTTTACTTCGCTGAGCAGGAGGGAAAATGAAAATTGCTTTTCCTTTGTAACCTGAGAGGCTGAGCTGAGCTCTCCTGCCAGACTGCAAAGATCTGCAGTGGCCCCTGCCCTAAACTATACCATCCTCCTTAGCTGCCAGGATTGCTAAACGGAGAGCTAGAAAAATGAATAATGTATTATATGAAAACTTTATTACCATAACTTTAAAATCCTGCTCCTAGAGGCTGAAGATGTCTCTGAAATACCGTCAAGCACAATGGGAAGGGAGTAGAGGGCTAACATCTGAAAAGAAATTTAATCACTGACCTCTGAAAATCACGTTTTAGCTTTTTCATTTATTTTTTTTTGCAGATACAGTAGCTGTAACTCTCCATCTGACCCAACATTAACTTTCTACAAATTATAACAGATGATTTATAGAAACTCCCCTTATTGCCTTGACCTATTTTGTGTCTGCTCTCGCCTCCTACGCAGTTGTATCCTGTGGCCTCAGTTAGTTGAGTAGATGTGCTGGCTTGTTGCTTTGGGACTGAAGTTGATAGCTCAAGCCATGCAGGCCATTCCCAGAGAGGCACCGCAGCCCAGCAGAGCTTCTGTCCACCAAAGATTTATCCTTAACATGAAAAGAGAAAAGAATGTGGAAAATTCACACTGATGAGCAACGGGCAGAAGTCCCTTGAACGACCCGGGCTGTTCTGAGCACAGCTGGGGAAGGAGAGAGCACTCCACTTTGAAGATCCTTCCAGACCAGTGTCAGGGCTCTGGCATCCAGCCAGCTGAGCTACCGCGGGGATCAGCGTCCTAAACAGCGATGAGTAACTTCCAGCACGGAGGGATGCAAAGTTAGTAGAGAGCTCTCCAAAACAGCCACATTCCTGCAGAAGCTCTTCGGTGGAGTGAAGACCCCGAGCATCCCACTGCTTGAAACTCCTCCCCAGCAGCTGAGAGGGCATGGGGTTTGCTCTGCCTGCTGCCTTCTACCCTGGGACAGGTACCCGGGCTCAGCTCTGGGCTCAGGTTTGTAAAGCCGAGTGACCCAAACCGATGGCATCAACAGGGAGCTAACGCAATCCCCCTGCCAGCGCTTTGCTGCCGGGCAAGCCGGCGGGCTGGTTCCAGGGAGACAGGGGGACAGTCAAGACATGAGCGGTATGGATGTAAAGGGAACTGAGCAAATACAACAGCAACGTGGCAAAGGCAATCCTAGTGCAAGCAACACCCCTGTTCCTTGTGTCTTGCTGCTGCCATGCTCCAGGGCATCAGGGACTGGTGGCCTTGAGGAGGACAAGCAGGGTCAGACAGTTGTTGGCTGAGGGCTTTCTCCCCAGAGCAGATTGCAGCCAGGACCGGTGCTGGGCTCAGGGTATCCCAGATCTACTCAGCAACACAATGGAAAGGCAAAACACTGCGACAGTAATAATTCAATTTTCAGGCTGCTCTTTCATCATACAAATACAGAAAGAAAAAAATAAATCAATAAATCAGGGACTTCTTTTTTTTTTTTTTTTTTTCTGAGAGACCGAAGAGCAGAAGAGATTTAAAGAAGGTTTCACAGACAGGGGATCCTCGGTGTTTTCGCTGGGCTGTGCCAGGCTGCACGGGAGCCCTTCTGCCCTGAGCTGAGCTGAGTGTGACAGATCACGAGCCTCGGCTGCTACAGCCAAGGCAAGACTCAGAGGAGACTTCGCTTAGCACAGCTCTGGTCAAGTTACCGACCCATTGCTTGTACGTAACCTCAGGTAACAGATGGCAGCAAACCAGCGATTGTCGTGAATTCATGCTAAGTTTTCCCAGCAGAAAGATTACCGGACCTGCCAGGAGTTTGATTCAGTTAATGCAGCAGATGCTGCCGCAGAGAGAAATGCATTGCACTAACTTCAGCCTTCACAGAAAGCAAAGGTACCTCTTCAGATTTCAGGTTTCCACTAGGGTTTTTTGGGGAGGTTGTTTTTTACATTTTTCCTCCCCTTTTTACTTAGTGCTTTCCAGGTTTAAAAAACAAAGGCTGCTCATGGTGGAGGAGCAATAGTGGCTTTCATATTTAATAACTCTCTTGTTCAACATGTGGCAATTGTTAGGTAGATTTGAGCTGCAATTAAAGAGGCACCCTTCTTTCTCTTCAGCAACAATATAGGCTCTTAATCCGACTAAAACCATCATATTTTAAGAGCTGAGATCATCCTGAGGCAAATGGTATCAAACTTAACATGGATCTGTTTTTCATAGGGAAGTTTAAAAGTTAAAGTTCACTTTCCTTAAAGTCTTCCATTAAAGAGACGGCAGCTCTGAGTGCTCTTTTCAAGTATCCACAGGTACCCGTATCATACAAAACAACATCTGGGGGACGGAGGGGAGAGGATAATTACTGAAATTCCTTTGTGAAGTCCCTTTTTCTTTAAGAGCCTGAGTTGGGACTCTAAGTAGAAGCGAGATGAGGGGGTTTTGTTGCCTGATTATAGATTTGACTGCAGATAAAAGTACTATTTGTGTGACTCAGCCCTCGCAGTGCTCACAGGTCTGATGTGGATAACTGATAAAGGCTGTGAAAGACAGGAATAAACAGTGATAAAACAACGGAGCGCAGTTTGGCTTCGAACCAAAACACATGTTTAATAAAACCTGCACGGTTCACGGGGAGACATTTTTGTTTCCTTTTCTGGTGCCGAGGTGGCTGCAAACATCCATACGGAATTTGGGCTTGAACCTAGTTTGTACCGTCGCTGTGGTCCAGTGGCCGGGCTGGCAGGCTGCGCCGTGGCTTGCTCCCACGGGGGCACTGGGCTAGGGTCAGGACTCCAGGCTCGGGGCTCCAGTTAGTTTTAGAGCTTTTGGGTTTACAACTCAGTTTTTTCAACTGCAACATGAGGAAATACCCACCGGACGACCAAAGGCAGGGAGAGGGGCTGAAAGCTGATAGCGATGGTGATGCACACAACAAGGTGAAACAAACGCATCAACAGAGGGAAAATATTTCCTTTCCGGTCTTTTCCATATTTCACATCCAAGTTCCCCTTTGCACCTGAGAGCATTAGTTCAGGTGCCTCAAATTCCTGTTTTCCCATGATAGCTCCCACTCCCTAATCAGCTGCTGTTCTGCTGCCTTCCTCTCTCCCTTTTCCTTTCTCTGTTTTTCACAGACCTTACGCTGCAGAGCAATTTTAGCAAAAGACATGAGCCCTTGCTCTGATTTACAGCCTTCATCTGTGCAAAGGTAAGAAAGCCGCCGTGACAGCAGCAGTGTCTTTCAGAGGATCTGTACCAAGAGGTATCTATTAATATCCACTAGTCATGCTGCTAAACCCCTACGTCCTCCTTTGAAAAGGTAATCCTGTATTGTAAAGGCTCAGCAAATGAGAACACCAAGGGACTTCCTTCATTTACAATACCTGCAAATGACCTGAATGAAAATACCTCCACAAACTGTCAAAGTTTGTGGAGGGCACAAAATTGGACAGGGAACAAATAACGAGGAACAAGGGATTTGAATCCACTGGTTGCCTGGGCCAGTGAATGGAAAATGCAGTTTAATGTACAGAAACATAAAATAATAAGTCTGGGGCCAGCAAACCAGACAGAAGGATATTATACTGAATGGTGATGCATCATATTGACCAGTGAAGGGATTTAGAGGTCACTGCAGGAAAATCCTCGAAGCCTTAAACTTGGCATACAGCTAAAATGAAAATAACTATAGGAAAGCAGCACAGCGGTGGAGGCAAAGAGAAGGCACGCATTCTTCCTCCGCTGTCTGTGTGGCAAAACAGCACCAGGACTTTGCTCTAATTGGTGCGATGCCATCTCCTCCCGGGCAGCGTAATAGAGACACTTGGGTCACCCGTTCCCAGTGCACCCCAGCTCCTGTCTCAGCGCAGCGAGCCATCCCTACGGCTTGCCCTCCAATGGGCACGGAGGAAACGGCATCCCAAGGTGTTCACTTGCCTACGGGTAAAGCACAGGGGGATGCTGTGCAAGTTCACTCCGAGGCTTAGTGATGCTGGTCGGCAGGGATGCAGGAACCCAAACCTCTGGCTCATTTGCTCATCTGCTTTTGGTTCTGAAAAGCAAGGAAAGCCAAAGCAGCAAAAGGCTGAGCCCCCCCCCACCAGGCACAGCGGGTTTGCCCATCTGAGCCAGAACAGCCGCCCGAATCCTGCAGCCACCAGCGGGACTAAGGACCTGCATGTCATCCGTCTGACATTACTGGCATATTTGCGACAGCCTGTCAGAGATAAAGTGGAATAGTGAAGGGTGGGAGAAAAGAAGCAAAGGTGCTAAGGCAATTAATTTTCTTCCCCATTTTCTTCCCTAACGAGCAGCCTCATTTCATTATATTCCTTCTCCTTGCCCTGCCAGAGTACTTTATCCCTCTTCTCTCACAGCTTTCCCACAAAAACATCAACCAAAGGAAGTTTTAAAATCTTCTCCCCTCCCGGCTGGTTCCCTGTTTGAACCGATATTTTGATATTTTTCCCCACTCTTCTTCTATAATTGTTAATACAAATAAATAACCTTTAAGCTTTGCTGAGCTGGACTGCTGGTGAGCTGCAGGTAAAGAGCTCCATAAGATCGTTAGCAATATCCTTGGAGTATCCTAATCCCCTGGGGCATCGAGGGGAATATGTGGTTATACATGATGGAAAATGGTGAGCAAATTTAGCATGGGTCTGAATCAGCAGTTCACACACACACGTACACCCAGCCTTGTAAGATGGACTTGTCAGAAGGACGAGGTGGGGAAGTGTTTTCTCAGTTCTTGGCTTGCTGGGCAAGTGCATTACCTCTGTCGGCCGCTCCTGAGTTAATTCTGGTTTTTCCCACCTGGGGGAGCAGCAGAGATTCAAAGTCATCCTGCCAGACTGACAGCACAGGTCCTTCTTCCAGGAGAGGCTGAGACAGGTAGGACAGGGTAGGTACCCTTGGGAGAAAGGTTATGATGAGCATCCGGAGGATGCAAGCGCCAAGGGAAGTCCCCCGCCCTTCTCCCTCCTCTCCCTCTGCAATCTGTTCCCCTCTTCTTCTCCATCCCTCCCCACCGCTTCTGCCCTTCCGCAGCTCCCCAAAACCACGCAGAGCACAGGGCCAGGAAGGAGGGTGGGGAGCAGAGGGGTTCCCCAGCCCACTACCGAGCAGGCGGGTACTGGGGCTGGTGAATGGCAGAGGCGCCCCAGTCCAAGCAGGCAGCACGAGGGCTATCGGCCAAATGAGGATCTTGCGAGATATGTGACATCTGGCAGTCACCGGCACTCTCTGTTCTTCGGCTGGTCCGCCTCTGGCTGTTTTCTTGTATAAATGGATAGATAATCTGGATGTGTTCCAGCTGAATTAGTGTACATGTAATGCTCAAAATGAACTTGAGGATAGAAATGCTTTACTGACCTATTATGATGCCTAAAATGCAGGACCTGGAATTGCTTCCAAGTCCCCCGATCCAGATGCATGTCCTGGCTGTCTCCCAACTCCACGGCAGGTGAGACAGATGTCAGACCTGCTGTTTTGCTGTGCTCCCATGTTTCCACAGGAAAAAAAAAAACAACAAACCAACCCTGGGCGCACTGGCCCGAAGCCACAGCAAAGCCCTAAAGAAGTCCTGTGGCCACGGGTCCCAGTGCAGAGACTTGCCCACAGCCGAGGTATAGCTCCTGTGTAACACCCGGAGTCTGACTGGACCATGCACGTTGCACGGAACTTTTAATACACACCAGTTGATAACCTGTCAGTTTGATCTATGGCAATTTCTTATTGAATAAATAAGATTTTTGTGCTGTCAGTACATTTGCTTTTCAGAAGCAGAATGACTTCCATCCTGCACAAACATGAAGGAAAAGAAAACATTGTTTGGTGCCATAATATCTCATCTCTCTGCCAGCTGCCTCAGCTGATACACTTTTTCTACTGCTCACAAGATTCAAAAGATATAGATATATATATATATATCAGCTAAATTCAAGTTTCCTTCTTTTTTTTTTTTTTCTTTTTGCTTCTGTTCCCCATGTGGCAAACTCCTGTATCCCCAGCCCTTTGCTACAGACCACTCTTTTCCAAAGCAGGCTTTAAAACGGGAATCGAGCAACACGGAAAGGTGAGCCTGAATGCAATCTTCTGTACCCAACTTTCAGACATTTGCCAACAGAACAGTCAGAAAAGACTTTCAAACACTCAGCTATTTTCCGCGCCTACTACTGATCCCATCAGGAGCTTAAACCCCAGCCCTTAAGGTGCTTTATTGCCTTAATGAACTCGTTGCAATAGCAGAGCAAAGATGAGCCGGTTTAGCTCCTGCTCTTCCTTAGTGTACAAACCGTTAAAATAGAAGAAAAACTGCAATAATAAACATGAGGGAGTTTGCTGCAGCTGTGCTTGTCAGCTCCAGACATTAGTGTGGCTAATTCCGATTGGGAACAGTTCCTGGGCTTGGTGATAAATTAATCCCAACTCTGATAGTATGTAAAGATTTCTCTACGCATAAGCTGAAAGAAAACTTCCCAAACTGCTTACAAATTCCCCTTTACAGTTATTTTGGTGACTACACACCAAAATATTTAGTCTGTATATCTTTTTTGGATACAGCACAATCTATTTTTTATTTTGATTAAATGATATTTGAATAGGATATGCTTCATCCAAAGGAAAAAACTTAGGCACAGGCTTGCACTGAAATTGCAGAAGGATGAAGTACAACCGATGGAGGTTATGTCTGTTTTCCTGCAGATAAGCCACAACTGCTCTATAGGAAAAAAGCAACGCTTTTGAAACCCTTCCGAGAACGAACCGAGTTTTATTTCAGATTGCTGTGTTTGGAAAAACCCACAGACTGACTGCTAAAATCAGGAAATACAATATCATTCACTGATATTATTTTTTTTCCATCCGTGTCCGTGACAGTGTTGGTCCGTTGGCAGAAGGAGATGGCCCAGAGGTCGAGGAGAAGACCCACTGGCTGGGAAAAAATGCCCAGGGCAGTGATTCAGCTTGACCAGTGCCTGTGGGAGACACTGCGATAAGGATGCTGGGGCCGTGGGGTCCTGAGCATCTCCTGCCGGCCGCATCCACCCCTCCACCGACTCTCTAATTCCTGGGCTTTCTCCCCAGCCTTCGAACTCACACACCACATTCATTTGGCAGTTGATTTTGGTCACACTCCTGCAGGAGCTATGGGTTTCAGGAAGTTATTCACCTGGGCAGTTTCATCTCAGCCCCGATGAATAGCTTCATTCTGGAATAACAAATATAAACAGAGGGAAGGCTGCTCGCCACAAGGATTCCTTTATGCTGCCCTGTGAATTGTTGGCCAGTGGCCATTTAGCATTGAAAAGCAAAAGCCACCTGTGTCAGGTGTGTTTAAAGTTCATATTGACTCCTGCCCACCAGTATTTGCATGATGGACAACATCAGAGAAAGGTGAATTTAGTCATTAATTTTTGCCTGACACAGGGAACAGAAATGAAAAGGAGCCCTTTTCTTCCAGGCAGAGCTTTTGTTTTCCAGCGTGATCAGTCAACTACCAGCTCTGCGTCATCCACCGCAGGGCAAACCCAGGTCTAGAGCGTCGGGGAGGTTTCGGGGTCCCCTCCTGCCCCGGCAGCCCCCACGTCTGTCGGGTCCCCGGGCACCTTTCTCTCTGCCCCTTGCTGCCTCCCGACCTTGCTGGACGTTAAGATCCCCTGAACCTCACACAATGCGGCTTCCTGGGAATGGATTAGAAAGCAAGCTGTGTGGTATATTTGTTATGGCCACGACTTTCAGGGAGAAAACTGTGACTTCTAGCAGTTTGTGTAGATTTTGTAACCCCAGCCAGCCTGCTACTGAATCCTTCATGAATTTTTACAGCTTTGGCTCCGTCCGTGAGCGGTATAGTAGAGAACACAGTTTTTTAATGGATTTAAAGTTATTCGTTACGTATTACCAAAGGGTGTAACATTCTTTATGATGTAAAATAAAGTCCATTTGTCTTCTCTCCATTTCCCACAGCACGCAGTGTTAAACACAGTGTGCCATTGTTGGTTTTCTCTCTGAAGCGGCTGTGGGGAGTTTTGGGCCGTGTCAGTGCGTCGGCTGTGGTTGCAACGATTGCTGCGGGCGCAGGAGATCGTACCGCTCGCAGCCCATAGGAAACCCTGAGAAGCCTCATCCCACGTAGGAATCCCCTTTCCACGGAAAAGGGGGGACCGTCGGTGGGAGACGCGTGGCGTGGCTCGCTTGGGAGGGCTGGAGGGATTCGTAAAGGGTTTTGGCGCTGAGGGCTCAGCAATGGTATGTGCCACTGGAGGATTTATAAGGTTTCCTTTCCATTCCCACATGGGAAACTCTGGGAGGTGAAAATTAGGATCTCTACTGTAGCGGTGTACCTCCCCAGTGACCAAAACTTCCCCTTTTCCACACGCTTCCCAAGTGGGATAAATTTGCAGTGTCTGGCTGCAAACTTGGCAGTGGCCTTTGCGCGGATGTCGTGGAGGGCAGAATTTGCTTGATTAGTACAAATACCATCTGTACGCTTGGTGCAGATGAGCGCAGTGTTTTAGAAACAGCCCATTTTGCTTATATAAGGACTAGCGACACAGCCAAAATCTGCAGCGCATATCTGGTTTTCTCAAACAATTATTGGTATGTCGCCAATATTTGTTAATTTTCTCCAGAACAATGAATAAACTGCGGCACAGAGACAACTGGCCACTCGGAACACTAACATCAGACAAGAAACACTGTGCTCTAAATGACTTAAACCAATTTATCTCCAGTTAAAAAAAATAGAGACAGGCAATAAAAAGCCATTTAAATTCTGTTGAAAACCACTCAGAATACATTTTAGCATCATTATCCGTCGGAGCAGGGAGGTAAATCCAGCCCTTTTTCATAGGCATTGTAGGTTTCTTTTATAACTTTCTAACTTTTATAACTAGGATTTTTGCTTTGTTGTATTTTTCCTGACCTAAAATGTCCTCCTCTGTCAAATAATAGTTTAGCAGCTAAGCAGTTGTTCCAAAATCTGATTTCTTTACACAGTAAAGTTAAGGGAAGGGCTCTTTCAGCCCTCCTAAAGCTTCTCTCCAACCGTCATAAACATGAAATCAGGCCCGGCAGAAAAAACACAGCTCAGAGACCTGTAGGCAAAGGGAGGACTTTATGGCTGTTGTCTGTCTGTAATGCGTGGGATCTTTAGGGACTGCCTCTTACGTGTCATCTGTCACTCGGAGCCTGAAAAGAAACAAAAGAAACCAGGGAAACTTTCTCCCAAATCATTCCAGGCCTGATCCTGCAAACATTTATTACAGGGCTTTGGTGGGATTACTCCCCTCAGCAGGCGGCCCGCAGTCCCACCGACACTCTGGTATGCGTTTAAGCATCGCACATCCCGGCATGTGCGCGGCCGGCGTGAAATCCAGGACGGGGCTGGGGGCAGGGAGGGGGGGAACGACCGCTCACCTGCCCGAGGTTTCCACGTGTGTTAAATCACGTCCTGGCTCAGGGCACCCTGTCTTTTCAGAGCTGCCCCTTGCACTTGGAAGGAATCCACCTAAATATTTACATGTATTTTGCTCCTATAGTAACGAGAATATTGCGACGGTGCGCCTCACGTAACCGCGCTGCTATATCCTGGCGTTGACGCCGTTGATTTAAATAGCACGCCTACGCGTACGCGCAGCTCCTTGCTGGCGAGGAAGGACAGGCAGCTTGCGGGAAACATCACACCGGCATCTGAAGCGGAGCAGCCCCGGTGCCCCGCCGGGCTCTGCCTTCTCCCTGCTCCGCTCCTCCGTCGGAGTGAGAAATCCCAGCGAAATGGGAGGGGTTAGAAAAATTAAAATTGATCCCATTTGTTCCTGTGACTGCTCTTTTCAGGAAAGCCGGGCTTTTGCCTAAGGAGATAAGTAAATTCCCGTATTCCATCCCAATCCTGCCCTGATTTAAGTTAATTTGGGGTTTCACCCAGCATCATTAATTACACTTTTCGTTCTGGATTTGAAGAAGAGAACTGTTATCCTCAATATTTCAAGGTTTACTCAGGTAAATCTTGTATCTCTGCTAAGGGGAATTTTGACTGAGTATGGTGGTAAAATCTGAGCTTTTTTTAAATTGTAGCACAACGCAGAGTGAGAACTGGGGAGAGGTATTTGAGGAAAATGCCTCATTTCTCTGTGAAGAGTATAAGGATTAAGCTGGATGTTTGTTATAAAGTTGGGCAAACTGGACAGAAACATTCGTCCTTCATCTCTGTTTCAAGTTTACAAGAAGTTTTTTTGTGAACTTACCCCTACTGTACTGTACCTTAGTCCCGTTACTGACTGACACAGCCATGGAAACAAGGAATTGTATGCAAACACTATGGGGGAAAAAAGGCAAAGAAAATAATTTCTGAAATCATATTTGCACAAAGAAACCAAACCAGCTTGAATTTCCAACAGTAAATGAGAAGACTAAGTCTGTCAGGGGGAGAGTGGCATAAAAAAAAAAAAGTCATATAATAAATTGATTCAAGAAAATCATATTTTATGCTCACCAAAGACAAAGCTTATGAAATAACCAATATTGAATTACTCACTGAGCTCTGATCCTACAGTCCGATTAACGCAGTCTGTCCCGCAGTAGCAGTACAGAACATAGTCCATCATTCTCAGAGGTACTAAAAGCCCTTACTTTTATATAGGTGGTTATAGATCTTGTTTCTACATAAAATTTCATGCTTTTATAAAAGTAAATTCCAAAGTAAATGTAACTCTTCAGAGCCATCATTACTCAGGGTTTTATTGCCAGGCTCATTAACTCTCCCGGTAAACATCAGGTCCAGCCACTCCACTCAGCCTCAACTCTTCTTCACTGGCTGGTAAGATTTATTTCCCAAATAATACTAAGAACACGCTGCTCACTAAGTTGCTCTCTCAGTGAAACTCTACAAAAAGAGTCCTCCAGTTTGGCGGCCTTATCTGGCATTTCACAGGTGTAAAGGGAGAGTACCGAGAGCCCCACAGTTGCTTAACAAGGGAGTTTTTTGGCTTTGCCAGAAGATAATTGCTCCAGTAGCGAGCTGCCGTTAATCCCGGGCTGTGTGCTCGGTGCTGACCTGCAGCCCTGCAGTTTACACCAGTGGGGGCTTTAGGGCCAAATTTTGCAGTGACTTGCAGCGGTGTAAATCTGGATTCCTAAATCTCCCTCCCCAGGCGTGGAGCTCCTTTGGATTCGAGGGCGAAATTCGGGGCTGATGCTGCGGCCGCTGAAATCGGTGGGCCTCGTCTCGCAGCGACACACGGGAAAGCCGCGGGCCGGGCCCTCTCCCACATTTCCTAACGGCAATAAACGGCAGCAATTAGGGGCTCCGTGTGCTCGGAGGAGCGGGGGCTGCCTTATCTCCTCCTGCCGCCAGCCTTGGGACCGGCGAGCCTGGGTGGTACGGGGAGGTGTCACCCTCAGAGAGGCTGTAGGGGGGATTAATGCCGCTGTGAGCTACATTACGTCCTGTCAGAAATCCTTGCAAGAAGAGCAGGAACTGGAACTGCAAGCTTTCAGCTCTAAGCCCTGAACTTGGGGCTATACGGCAAGATTAAAGCATCACTCTTTTAATGCTTTCCCATCAGGAAGTGGGAAATCTCAATGCGTTTAAAGGCATTCCCTCTTTTTCCAAATGAGTCAACAGACCGGTTTGATGTCGGTGCTTCTGCGTGTTCCCCCGTTCTGCTCCCTAAAGTGTTACGACAGCGCAGCAGCTGCCGAGCAAGAGGCTAAAAACCCTTCGGCAAATAGGCGCAGGGACCGACGTGACATCCCCGGGGCTCACGGCTGGAGGTCCGCGCTCCCTCCCCGGCTCCGGGACCGAGCCTGGCTGCGGGTACCACAGGGCAGGACTGCTGCAGAGGGAATGGAATCAGATAAAAGCACCGCAGAAAAACCTAAACATCAAGGTCTCTGCTGGAGGAAAGCGCGGGTTAACCCACTGCGCTGCTGCGAAGGGCGATGAGAAAGCGGTAGACAGCGAAGTGATGAAATAATTCATTAGAATGAGAGGGTTTTTATTAGCCCAGTGGAATTTCCTCGTTTGTTGGTAAATCTGTTTCAGTGGGCTCAGCTTTGCCGTCACCCACTGCGAACAGCGTGGAGATGGGAATGTTTTGCTTGCGAATGATTTATTCCATAAAAATGCAAATTCTGTGCTGAGTCCCGTGCTCACAAACACAAATTTGACCCTCACATGGAAAGCAGCACAGAGAATACAGGTTAACTGTTTTATTCAGCAAATTTTCCACCTAAATCAAACATGCGTACCCTTACCTGTGCATGACGAAATAAGAAAGTACGGAGGGAGAGTTTCAGCCCTCCCACCCTGAAGCACGGTGTCCATCTCCCCAGGCCCACATTTGGATGAACATCAACACAACGCAGAACCGTGTCACTGATGTGTTTTGGATCAGTTCTACATTTATTTAACATTCAGAAAATGCAGCATTCAGAAAAAAACAGCCATGATTTTAGAGAGCTTGGATCAGGTCTTTTTTTTTTTTTTTCTATAGGCAGTTGCTATTCTGTACAATGTATAATTATACAGTACTAAATCTGCCATTATAGAATTATCGAAATGGCGTTATTATCAGCCACGCTGAAAGTACCTGGTAACGCTGGCAGGCTGATATTTAATTTTTGTCAGGAAAAAGATGAAAGCAGCTTCAGCCAGAGCAAAGCACGCAGGTTAAAGCCAGAACGCTGCATTGTAATTTTAAATTCGAGAAACTACTGTGGGAACAAAGGACAGAAGTGAAGGCAATGATTTCCCTTTTTTAATGCTTGTGAAAACAGCCTCATGCTCTTTCATTTCCAATGTGTGTGTGCAGAATATATGCACACTTTTATTTCGTACTTAAAATTTAAGGCAGCTCCAGGAGGCTGCTTTATAAGACAGAAGAGAGGAATAACGAATCCGAAAATATAAAACAAAACTTTCCTTCACAAAAAAAAAAAAAAAAAAAGAAGAAAAGTTATTTTTCTAGAGCCAAACCAGATTTGTTGGTGGACATGGCATTTTAAACATGTGTGTTGGGAAGTTAAATCTGATGGAGACTGCATGTAACAAAGCTGTGCGTCCAAGATCAAAATAAAAGTATATTATTTGAGCCCGACCTTCTTAATTCACCCTGACAAGCAGACACGATGACTTCAATGAAATTACTTGCACAGGTGAAATACACAGAGAGGGCCGATTATTAAGGCACACACAGTTTTCCACAAATACCTGATATTATTTGAGAAATCGTATTATATTTAGCGGATTTTAACTCGGAGCTCGTGTGTGCACACTTCTGCGTATCTGACTGGGCATTATGTTTAATTGTTGTGTGAAAACGGCTCAGAAACGCTCGAAAACCAATTGCCTTAAATTATTTCGTCACGTCTGTATCAGAAAGCGCTTGCTCCTGCTCCCATCGGGGTTCGTGCCCATTGAC
Organism: Charadrius vociferus; assembly: GCF_000708025.1. Classification (NCBI taxonomy): domain Eukaryota; kingdom Metazoa; phylum Chordata; class Aves; order Charadriiformes; family Charadriidae; genus Charadrius; species Charadrius vociferus. The sequence continues at coordinate 3,158,211 of NW_009646744.1, read as the reverse complement.
TTCAATGGCAACAGGAACAGCCAAAAATACACAAATATTTGTCTTATGTCACGGACTACAAAAGTCACCAGGAACGGTTGCCCGCGCTATTCTGACATTGTCCTATGCAAGAGGTGCTGGTTGCTCTGTAGGAAAAATACGTCTGTAATTAAAACCAACAAACACATGTTCTAACTTTAGCCAATATTTTTCACGACCAAAAATATGTAAAAAATAAATAAATGGAAATTTAGTCGAGAGGTTTAATTAAACAAGCAATTAAAGATGCCCACGCTGCCAAGCCCTTTTGTGTTACTACTATTTATTTTTCTCTAAGAGGAACCTTTATTTTCCAAAGGTTTATCTTGTGGAAAATCACTGCCTCAAATTAATTTTCCTTTCCTCAGATGTAACTTAAACCACGGAATATACTGTTGTAAAATGATGTCCTGTGTGTTATTTCAGAAATAAATAGCCTCTTCCTTGGGTGGGTGGGTTGTTGGGTTTTTTTTTTTTGAGTACCAGTTGCAATAGAGGAGGGAGATTTATTTAAAGAGAAATTTTCCTCCTCGGAGAAAACTGTTTGAAAAGCCACACACACACATTGAGCCTTTGTCTGCCGCAGCATCTCGGGGTTGCTAAAGGAGTTTAATAAACTGAAAGGAGGAGGATGTCAGATCTAAAGATGCTTTAAACATGCACACGGGGGCATGGGAACCCTCCTCGCCGGGTGTTGGCGTGGCTGGCTTGCTCCTGAATGAGAAATTTGGGGCAGTTATTTCTTATTTTTAAACATGTCGGACAAGGCTACTGAGGTGGTTTTTTTCTCTCTCTCTCTTCTTTAATTTTTTATTCTAGAGGTAGTGACTTTTTCAGCCTGATTTTTGCAATAAGGGACACCTGGTGACTCCGAGAAGCTCTGCAGCGGTTTGAGCTCCTGCTTCTTTGCAGGATCCGGAGTTTTAACGAGCTCTCAGCGGCCTGATCCCGTTAACACTCTCTCAAGTAAGTAACTGACTTTGGTGATATTGCTTACATGACCAAAATTACTAGTCAAATTAAAAATTAACTCCAGCTTTTTGGACCGGTCTTGAGTATAAAGCAAAACTCTCCTTAAAAAAAGCAAAGATAAGAGAGAATTGGAGATCGCTGGAGGAGCGCGGCCCTCGTAAAAGCGAACAGGGGTGAAACCAGCACATCTGAGCACAAATTATATCAAGAACTTTAAATTTAACAGGGATTGGTGTCCTTTCTGGAAGTATTTAAGCTGCTCCATAGCAGTGCAATAGCTTATATCCCTGCAATGCAACTTTTAAATCAGCTGCAGGATTTTATAGAAAACTGACTTCAACTCTCTTAAAATCTACCGGGATGCTTCCCTGGGCCTTTGAAAGCACCTTCCATAGGGAAGATTTTTGCTGGAGACAGGGTTTATTTTTCGGATCTGACAAACCCTAGGTTACCCGTGAATTCCTTTCTCGAGTAATCCTATTACGGCGCTTTGTGAAAGGTCGGTCCTGCGTGTACAGCCGCGAATTGTGCCCAGGGTCAGCGATTCGCAGGCGTAATGCTCCTTATACGTATCAGCAGTTTGGAAGATTGGACCTTTTATTGAAGCTTACTTTTAAAACAGCCCCAGAAGGGCCCTACGTAAAACCGAAGAAACCCATTTAAGGAACCAACTCGCTTCCTTTGGAAACAAATGAGAGCTGGAGCATGTGGAGTCGGGAAACTATATCTGGCCATCAAAACTGGACGCACAAAAGACATGTCAGTGTGGCATTTCCTACCGCGTGAAGCCACTTTCCCCTCGACGCAGCTCTACAAATACAATAGCGCATTGATCGAATCTTACGCTCACCAGACTTCAATAAATCCTGAAAGCGCACGAAATTAAAATCGAAGCAAGGGACACGCCGAGTGTTAGCCCTTCTCAAAATAATAATTTAATAACTCTCCAAAACGTATAGTGGTTTGGGAAAGGCAACCCAGATGGGAACATATAAACTAAAGCTATAAAGTTTCCTTCAAATGTATTTTAATCATTGTTAAATATTTACATTTAATAAGCACTAGTTTTTATTGCAAGAGAGATGTAATTACACTTATCATTCATGGAAAAAAATGTAGTTTTAATAGCCTGTACATTGATTTGCTAAGATGAAATAGTGTCCTAAAAATATGTCGCTCGCTCTCCCCAGTGAATATGTTCCATATGTGAATGCAAAACAGATGAGGATTTTTTTATCAGTGCACAAACTATATCAACTTTATTTCTCATTGTCTCTGTTACATTTAACATAGATCTCCTCCGATGTTTTGCTAATTCGAAGCACCTTATCAGGCTTTTACAACCCCTACTAATAAGGTTATTTATTTAGTAAACACTAACGGGAGGAGTAGCAACACCTCGATATTGACTCCGGGGAAGCTGTTGGTTGAGGTTATGGCCTCGCAGTATTTTATAAACAATTTGTCGCCACATTTGATGCATCAGAGACAAACAAAGCTGCTCAAAGGGGCTGCACATCTCTGCAGACCTGCACCTCTCCTTTGCCAAGCCAACAGAGGAGGAAAGGAAAAGTCAGTTAGGCTCTGCAAAAATTATCCCCCGTTTTTATATTATCATTATTTATCTGCCTGGTTGGGTTTGGGGTTTTTTTCTTCTTTCTTTTCTCTTTTTTCCCCTGGATTCCCTGCTCGCAGCACACGCGGTCCCGGCTACGAGGAAGTTTTACGTCACCCCCCCGCCCCCCAGGGGCAGCCCCCGGAGCGGCCCTTCCTCTTCCATGGGGCAGCGCAGCCGCAGCTCCGCGGCAGGGACCAGCCCGCCTTCCCCAGAACCACGCGTCACCTGCAATTCATCCATTTTTCTTCAGTGAAACTTCTGGGCATGAAAAAAAAAAAAACAACAAACCAAACCAAACCAAACCAAAACAAACAAAAAAACCCCAAACCAAAACAAAAAAACCCAGCCAAAAAACCTATAGAAGGTCTAATAGGAGAAATAGGTGAATTTTAGGAATTCGTGGTACTGACACTGTGAGCATTAGCGCAGAGGACTCCTTGACCTGGCACCCTCTGATATATGGACCATCGCAGCACCTGGAAGCCTTTTGTCTTGAAAAGGTGTTCAGTGTCTGTAGTCTGTAGGCAGCCGTGAAAGTCTCTACTAATGTTATTTCGTAGGGCCAACAAATAATTATTATTTTTTTCCTAAATCATGACTTTTCAGGTGAACTGTGGAAATAAGGAGAAATGAGCTAAACCATTTGGTGGATGTTTTCTTTTGTTATTTCACTTGTGAGCGCCACGTTTTCCCAGCAGAAAGACACTGCCACAGAAATACACCAACAAGAAAGGTAGAGGGAGCACATAAATGTGGAGGAAAAAGTATTCAATGGTCACTTGGACTTCCCAGAGCAGCACAAAGCCCACTTGGGTCAGTAAACGGTGCATGGAGTGGACTTTGGTTTGCTGCGGTTTTATTCCCACCCTCTTGCATGGGTGCCCATGGCTCTAGTATTCCTAAGCCAAGTTTTGCAGGCGGGAACAGCCGTCTTGAGAATTAAATTAACTAAAACAAACATACCGAAAAAAAAGATCTATTTTCCTAGTGCAAATGTGTGTCTTCCACCACTACATGGTCCCAGGCTCTTGTGTAAGATAAAATCTTCATCCTTCGCTGTAGCCCTGCGAGAATCCAGTCTAGGCATAGAAATTTAGCCCATTTGAACATATTAATTACACTACACTGGCAAATGCCCACAGCAGGTTGTTAACGGGTTCGTACCTGCAAAGAAGCTTTTTGCCGTTGCACGATTTCATGCACATGGAGGATCCCCCCGGGATCCTGGTGGCCATCTCCAGCATTTCTGCATAGCTCCAAAATACCTGTGCCCTTTCCTAGAGCTTGCCGCCGCCTGTGCCATAAGGTAACGATACACCGCGGTGTAACGCGAGATAAATAAGTACTGGAGCTCGGCATGCAGTGCTACTTCTGCTTGTTGTAAGGTACCATCATTTGGAAATACTAAACAAAATGGACTCGCGCTCACTCTTAAACGAAGGTTAATTGTCCCCGTAGCCATCGTGCACATGTGCTAGCTATTACAGCCTTGTTTTGTCCATATTCCAATAGTGGCTGTTGCGGTGAATTGAAGAACTGCTGCCAGGAAATGTCCTTCTCTAAATGACATAATGAGGGTATGGGGGAGCCCAGTGAAAGCAGATTAGGGGCATCACCGCTGTTCTCGATGCACACAACAATTTGAAGAACATGAGCAAACACTTAGACTATGCGGATGATTTAATATTGCTTAAACTCTGATACCTGAGACTCCGTGGAAGGCAGGTACAGCATGCTGGAAGGAAAAGAAAGCACCCACTTCACATTTTGCATTAGCTAAAAAAATGAAGTGGTTTCATTGACTTCACTGACCAGAAATCCAGAAAATCAAACCATTATCCATATCAAAGCTATTGGTCCAACTAGTTAGAATTAATGAACTTCCTGACAAAATTAAATGATGGATGGTTAAATAAACCCAAAACTACACTGTCTGTTTGATTTAGGTGTCCTTGGTTTCTCTTGAAATTGCCCAGCAGGTTTGGGTATGGCTATAGCTCAGGTGAATCACAAACATTCCTGTCGAGCTGTGCCCACACCTCCAGCCACACTTCCAGGAGGGACACACATTTCCCTCCTTTCCCTCTCCGCTCCTCAGCTCTGCAAGTAGTTTTGGTGATGGAAGAACGTGACAGGTCACCAAGGGAAGGGTTTAGTAATGGCAACGCACCCTCCTTTTCCCTATTTGCACAGAGGCACACTGATTTTGACAAACTATTTCAATAACTTCATTATTAAGGCAAGAAACATGCACCTTCTTCATGAAATGAAGAGGAGATTTCTAGGTGGTGTAATTCACTGCTCTGTTGAAACCCTCAGATCTGCAGATATCAGGCACTTTATGAACTCTACTCTCCTACGTAGCCTGGTGGGGTCCAGCAGCAGATGTTGATATGACCATGAGGTTACTTGTTCAAGGGTTTACAGGTTTACCTACAACACTACCGGAGCTTTCAAACTGACCCACTTGGCTGCTGCAAACGATTCATTAAGTGCTGCTCCTCCAGCTCAGGAGCTATTGATCTCACAGTCCTTAACTCAGGTTCCCTACTTAATGCCTGGTGAATTTTCGTCTTTTTACTAAATGCTTGTGAGGTACGTGGGACACTATGGGAACTGGATACGTGCAGGTATGGCACTATTTTCCATCCTTTATCTGCTTCCAGTGTAGAGAAGTTCTGGCTTGTGTTCCACGCTCGTGGATGCTGGGCTGATCCAGAAGCTTTTTACAAAATTATTTGCTCTTGTTTCAAATGAATGTTAGTACCTAGTGAAAGATCAAGCTAAATAAAAGTGGATCACAGACTTGGTAAGAAAGTCTTTGGCAGAATGTAAGACACAGGACGCTTTTGCCATAGGTTCATAGCAAATTATAACAAATAAATAAATATTTCTATGTCGGAGCTTACTGCCCGTTCTCCCTGCCCTCTGAGCAGCACTGCTGCAGGGTGGCTGTCGCAGGGGATGGCATGGTCCGACCGGGCACCACCCCGCTGGCAGGACTTGCCGGGACACCATGCGGTCCAGGTTGTCACCTCTGTGCGAAATGTCTATTTTCGTCACAGCCGTCAGGGTGGGAGGTGAGATGAGGCAAGGGGCTGCGAAGCACAGCAGCCTTGCTGCTCATTTGCCCTGATTTTCTGGTTAGATTTTGGGCAGCTGAGTTCAGAGAGTGGCTGGGGTCCTCGGAAAATCCCACCCAGCACTGACACCGTGGCACTCAGCCCCAGGGATGCTCTCATGAGCTTAGAGGATGCAGCCTGAAGCTTTAGCACTACACAGATGTCGCATTCATCTGTGCACATCCCTGTTTCTCTCCTTTTCTCGCAAATCCTGTGCTCTTCTGGAGCGTGCCCGGCCCCATCCCATGCCGTGCCTTTCACCAGCCTTCCTCCAGCCACCACAGCCAGTCACCACCTTTGCCAGGAAGAGCCCAGAGGACTCAGCACCGGCATTGATCCACCAAAGTCTGGTGCTCTTTGCTGCCCCAGGCTGCTCTCTGACCCGTCCCCAGCCCCAACAGCCCCACGGCACAGCAGGACACAAGCTGTTGGTGCTGCGGCTCCGGGAGGAGGTTAAACACCCTCTCCGCTGAGGCTGCACTGGCCTGACACGGAGCTCAGTGTCCAAAGGCTCTGGTTTCTTGTTTCTTACACATTTTGCTCTTGAAGTCGTTCACCGCCCCAATTGCAGCACTTGTTTTTTGCATATTTTGCCAATTACATTGCTTCCCCTTGGCTGCAGAGACAGAGCAGTGCCTGGATCCCAGGAGAGCAGCAGAGCTGACGGCTCTCCCGGCTTTCCAATTCATTCTTCTTTTTTCCATGACCCCCTCCCAAGGCTGAGAACACAGAGCTCTGCATTTCCACATGCTGCCCCACACCAGGGTTTGATGTAAAGGCAGAAATGGAGAGTGGGAGAGCAGACAAGCACTTCTCCTTCCTGCAAGCTCCATCTGCTCTGGCATCAAGGTACGAAGACAAATTCCTTAGCTGGGAAAAGTGTTAAAATCTTGAGCAAAGGTCCCCGGTCGCCAGCAGCATTTTTTCTTATCTACAAACCACTGCTCTGCTTTAAACAGACTGTCTCCAATAAGCAATAACCACCTCCCATCAATCCAGGCAGTGGGGAAAAGCATCTTCTACACCTGTGCAGTGCAGGTGCTGCAGCATCTTTGATCCAGGCAAGCAGCGCTACAGCAAGTGGCCGAGGAGGTTAATTCCTCCGTGAATCGTTGGTTTTCTTTGCATATTTATCACATTCCTGGATGCAAGCCATGTTCCTGCAGCTTCTTCACCCTTGATTTTACAAGAGGAGGGAGATGGAGGGAGCTGTAATATCCTTGGCAGATACTGTTTTACAGTAGCTCAGTACAGTATCGCAGTGGTGAGATGTAATTACAGTATCGCAGTGGTGAGATGGCTGAACCCCTTCGCTTTTGCTGTGGCAGCAGCCAAATGACATCCTCGCAGGGTTTAGCCAGCGTTTCCTCCTGCGCTATGTTGGCCGAGTGGATGCGGGACTGCAGGAACATGCCTGGGGCTTTCCAGAAATCCATTGGCCATCGCAGGGGAGCAAATGGCAAGTTACACACCACGAGAGAGCCAGTGCCCCACATCACCCCAGTTGGTATTGAATGCCACCAAGTGCTGACAAGGTCTTAGTTGAAAAAAAACAGTTGTGTTCAGCAAAGAGTGTTTCAGTGAGCTGCCTTGTTCCAGCTCTGCTCACCGCCTTCTTCAGGTTCCTGTTGGGCTGCAGCAATGAGCTGCGTGCCGTGCTCTGTACGCGCTAAAATTACTTGAAGAGATTTCAGTGAAGCGGGATATAATCAGCAGTGCTAAAAGCAGAGCAATAACGCACAAATAATACCCGGTGCATCCTTCAAAATACCCTAATTCCTTCCCTTTCTGCAGAGCTCACACAGTACAGCCCTTCCTTCCAGTGCACTTCTGGCTCTCTCAATCTAGTCTGTCTCCAGACTCCAAGCACTGGTGCGTTCGGCTGCTTTCCACCTATCCCATATGCCATCTATCTTAATTGAATACAGCAGCGTATCAATGGCTTATCTGACAGAGAGCTATTTAACACTGAAAGCCCTGGAAGAGATTTGTTATACGTGATCTGGGAATATCTCCATCCCTCGGCTCCTTGCTCAGGCTTGGGAAGTTGGGAGGATGGTGCATCAGGAATGAAGGCAGCGTGCAGGGAAAATAAAATAACGGAAAACGCTCTTGAGGGGAAAAAACTCTATAAGCAAACTTAAGGGTTTAATCACAGTAATATTTACCACTGCAATCAATGCAACCCTAGTGATAGAAACAGCTGACGTTCAAACCTATGAGAGTTTCTGAGAAGAGCTGGCATAAGTCGCACACCACTTTATTTCAGTTTGGTAATAGTTCGTGTCAGCCGATAGCCTTAATAAATACTATTTTATGCTTCATAATAAATTTTATGCTTCATAAATAAATACTATTTTATGCTTCACTTCAGATAATTCCCAATTCACTTTGTCTCTGTGATTTCTTTGCCCCTATACGAAGTTAGATCACTTCGAAGGATGCTCTGGAAACAGGAGATGGCATTGGGAGCTTAACCAGCGCCTGTCTGCTCAGGTAGCAAAAGCTGATGTTGGTTCGAGCACTTCAGCGCACAGATCTAAGTAGGACTTAACATAAAATAAATAGGCAGAACTCATTCAGCCTCGTCGGAATGGTGATCGTTGCCTTTTATCACTGAGCCGTTGAGTCAAATTTTCGCGAAAGAAGGGAGCTGCGGTGCAAACGCTGGCAGAGCCGCTGGCAGAAAGAGCGGTGCTGCGTCTGCTCTGCTCTGCATCTGCAATTTTTACTGAGGTTGGGGTTGTTTTTTTTAATTTTTAATTTCACTGATATTTATTGTTCTTATGAGACATGTTCAAAGCAGTGAATCAAAATATCCTTTTCTGGGGAAGTAAATCTCCCAGAGCTTAATTCATCATTTTGAAGTAATACAAAGCTTAAATTTGTCTTTGCTGGAGCTGCATACTAAGTATTCAAGCATAAATAAAGAAAATATAAATAAAGCGGGCCTGAATCTATTTCACTGTGTTATTAAAATTCCATTGTTTGTTCTGCGGGAAAAGACCTCCCAAAATGACAGTGGTAATCTGGGCAAAAAGCAGATTGTTGCCAAAGGGTTCAGCTCTTAAAGGGGGGAAGCATTTTAAAAACTGCCAAGGAAAATATTTTCATTCATGAGTTCACCCAGCCTAAACATGCATCTAATCCTCCCAAACTGACAGTTCAAAAAGGCAACCACAGTTGAGACAGGCAAAGTGTTCAGTTCAAAGGCAAAAAAAGAAAAAAAGGACCTGGGGATTATTAGCATTATCACTTTATCACGAAATGACCATCAGCTCTGGAAGCATGTAGCTCCACCTCCCTTTCCCAAACCCAGAGACACCATCCCCATCGTGTTGCTAAAAGGACAGCAAAGCTTTCTTCAGCGATCCACCACAGTGAAGAGAAGAGCCTTCAGAGGGGTTAGGACTTGCTCCCAGTTGAAAATGGGATTGACACAAATGGAAGCAAAGTGCCCTGGAATGTGCAGAACAGGAGCAAATTGGAAATCTCAAAGGGTGCCTTTGGTCAAGGACCCACCTTTTCCTGAAATACTCCTTGCACAGACTGAAACAGGAAACATTTCCACATTAGATACATAAATCTTAGCATATTTAGCAAAAGAAACCATCATTCTCTCTATTTTGCAGACATTAGATTAAAGAATAGTAAGTGTCTTGCCCATGGCTGCGAGAGACAGCAGTAGCAGAGCCGGGAAGTGAATAACAGACCTCTAAAGAAAGAGCTGCAGCAAGTTTAAATTGAGTTGCTGGGAAACATGAGCCTTCCCAAGAAACTGAGAAGATATTTCTTTCTTGTTTGCTTGGTTCTGTTTGGGCGGGTTTGTTTTGGTTTTGTCTCTCTTCCCCCAATACTCAGCTTCGCCAGCCTGGTGTGAAGCCACCAGCCCTCCCACCAGCCAACCCGTTTCTCATTCGTCTTGCTGATATCAAACCTGTGGTCCCACTCAGCCAAATGTGACAGAGCTGTAGAAGTCTCACAGATGCTGAATTCCCACAAATTCTGTGAAAACGGGCACAAGAGACTTTACACCGTGAGGAGAGACTGAAGTGTGAGTCCGGTTATAAGACACCAAAATATCTGCATGAGAGATTAATGAATATCCCAACTGGAGGGGAACACAAAAACCATTTAGAGTTAGGTACAGAACAATTCAGCCAAGAGAGGCAAAAACTGACTTCAAAAGTCTCATCGTCCCCTGAATTATTTAATCTTGAAGTCCACAACTGCTCACCCTTGCAGCAGAGACACGAGGGATGGGAGACCCAAGGGAAGCCAGCAGCGATTTTCGGTTGAGGCCTACCCTTGTCCCTCCTCCATCCCCTACCAACAGCCACTTCTCATGGCACAGGAGCTGCTGGGGACACGCAGCGGAGCTGAGCTGCTCCAGCTGGTTCTCCTGCTTGAGGCCCCACCATGGCTCTGGGGGGCTTTGGCCTCGGACCTCACACACTCGGCAGCCAGCAGAGGGGGCGGAAGAGCCGGACCCATAACGGTTATCGGCGAAATCTCTCCGTTTCTGACTTATAAAATAGATCGCAGCAGCAAAAACATCTCCCTGTCCAGCTGAGAGAGGAGCAACCGCCTCAAAATCGCTCTGCCTCGTGAATGTGCTCCCCAGGTCCCGCGCCGGGATGTGCACAGAAGAGATGTGCTGCTGTCGAGCAGACAGCCTGCGCAGGAGCATCTGCAGCAATGTGTGCCCGACCAGCTGTAGGCTGGGGTTTTGGGCGTTTATCCTCAGACGAAACTTTCCTAAAAAAATCCTCCCCAAGTTTAAACCACTACAACGCATGTTTTAAACGTTGACAAACATCTCACACGCCTGGCGAGCCCACAAAGCCGTCAGCAGAGCAGCGGCTGCAGCTCTGCTCCGCAATCGGCGGTGACTGCAGTCACTCCCCTTAGGGCTCAGCTCTGTCATCTGTTTGTGGAAATAAAAAAAGTGAACAGCTCGTGAGCGTTTTCAGCAGAGCCTCTGCCCCTTCGCAGAGCGGCCAAGCTGTGGGGTCCCTGTCGCTCCCTGCCTTCCCCACGCAGCAAGAGCTGAGCACACAGCTCGGCCGAAGGTTTTCCCTTGGCCCTGCGTGGGATCTCTGTGGGGACACTCTGATTGCACCAAGAACCACCTGCAGCATGAGTCACCAGGGCAAATGACATGACCATTGGGCAACACATTGTTCTGCACCCTTAACTTGGCCAAGTACTGCACATCAGCCCTTTGGAAAGATAGCAGTATCTCACCTGAAACCCAAGTCGTTGGAAAAAACTCATTCCTCCAGGAGAGGATAATGAGACCTCAGAGTGATCTCAAGGCCAGCATCTCTCCTCTCTCTCCCGCGAACACACACACTGCAAGCCAAGAGCTCTGCTCACGCATGGCTGAGCGCAACACCCACGGGAGTCAGGGAGAAGGTTCCCATTGACAGTGAAAACCAAACAAGTCCCAGTGCCAAAGCACATTCGTGAACACAGTACCATCTTCCCACAGTCATCTTTGGTGCTAAATCCCAACCCATTTATCTCTTTTGTCTCTAAAAAAAAAAAAAGTCAAGTCCAATTAGCAAACATCTAGCAAGAAACGTTGTTCCCAGCTGCATTTTCCTTCATGCTTCTCCAAGTGCTGTATTACAAGGTGAGTTCAACACAGGCAATTACCTTCCTCCTCTGTGAGCCCTGGTGTTCTTTTATCTGTTTTATTTGCATATATTGGTAATGATTTATTCTAGTGAAAATTAAATGTTGATGGAAAGATATGTCTAAAATCTGTAATTGCAGCACTGTGTGTGAAAGCCTCCGTTGACATGAGCAGCTGGTTGGACAGTACCTGAGCAACCTGGTACCCGGCTGCTCACCCCTTCATAGAATCATAGAATCATAGAGCCATCTGGGTTGGAAGTGACCTTTAAGATCATCGAGTCCAATCATCAACCTAACACTGCCAAGTGCACCACTAAACCATGTTGCTCAGCACCACATCTACCCGTCTTTTAAATACCTTCAGGGATGGCGATTCCACCACTTCCCTGGGCAGCCTGTTCCGATCCTTGACAACCCTTTTGATTAAGAAATTGTTCCTAATATCCAATCTAAACCTCCCCTGGTGCAACGTCAGGCCATTTCCTCGTGTCCTATCACTTTTTACTTAGGAGAAGAGACTGATCATCCACTGGCTACACCCTCCTTTCAGGTAGTTGTAGAGGTCTCCCCTCAGCCTCCCATTCTCCAGGCTGAACAACCCCAGTTCCTTCAGTTGCTCCTCATAAGACTTGTGCTCCAGACCCCACTGGAAAGGACCATGGGAGCTCTGAAAGAGCCAGGTGAATAATCGCATCATGTGTTGAATGTTTATTTTGTTTGAAAACATACCTGAAATATCCTGCCAAACACACCAAATGCCATTGGGCAGCTCCAGCCCGTAGTGAGTGTGTGCGGGTAAGACTCTGCCAAAGCCTCCTTGGGGAAGTGCCGGCTTGAGCAAGACGTACCCCAGAAGGAGGAATACCAACCACTGTCTCACCAGAATCATTCCCTGAGGTACTGAGTACTGGCCAGCGTTTTTGGAATCCTTAATTGTCATCTTAGGCTCTCAGCATACACACACACAATCAGCTTGTGGCTGGAGCGAGCTGAAGAGCATCACCCATTTTACCCAGGAAAACAATCCTCTTAACGGCGCAATGACATTCACAGTGCTACTGCTAAGCAGGCGTGCACAAAATACACACATTACTCCTCAGCTCAAGACCTTAAGCCTCTTATTATGCAACTGCTGCGGGTTTTTTTCCCCTATTTGAAAGTTAATTCGGATGACAACAGGATTAGCCACTGCAGATCTCCTTAACCATACACTTGCAACCTCACGATGGGTGACTGCTGGGCTGTTGCTTGGCAGGATTCCTCTTCTCACCAGTCACATTTGATACAGATGAATGTTATTTTGACTGCCTTTATGCTTTAACCGTATATTATGATAGTATCAGATTATCTGTTGCCCAAGACGAGTTGTAACAAGGGAATATTTAGACGAGCAATACACGTAAAGACACTGAGAGTGTTGTATGATTTGGTAAACTGTAAGGCATGTTCATAGGGAAGAGTTATCGCAGGATAAACACATGGGAGTACAGCATCATCCGCTAGATCATGGGGCTCGATTCCAGTTGCTTCAGTACAGAGTTTCTACACTGACCTCAGTATCTTTTCTGTATTAACATTATCTTCCTCTCCTGTAGGATTTTGATTATTAGCATTTGGCAAATCAAATATTACTAGCCGATATTTTCAAACAATACGGACAACAAGTTTTCCTACAATTTTAGAAGAAAATGATGCAGTCATTGGGAAATTTTGCATCCTTCATGCTCTTTGACTGAATGTTTCTATAGCATTGGACAGAAAATCAGAGCTGTCTATTCACAGCTTTGAAGAGGCTCACGGTTGAAGACTAAGTGCACAGCACATCTATAAACTGGAACCCCATAGGTCTGTCCTGGATTCCCAAGATTTCCTATTAATTTCCTATTAAGCTGGGTTAATTACTTCATTTTTCTGAGCCTCAAATTCCCATTGTAAGTTTCTTCAGTTTACATTACTAACTGTAGAACGGAAACAACCTCTCCTGATACATTTAGGCAATGCACACACAGCAGGGCATCACTTGGGCCCCTCACTGTTGCTGTAATACAACTCATAACAATTGCAATGTGATGCAATTAAATAATCTGTAAATATATTTTCTGTCAAACCTGATTTTATTGCCTGTTAAATTCCACAAGAAGTTACAGCAGCCCCATCCTGTGCTCTTATCTCCCCTTCCCATACGTCACTGCTTTTGCCAGCAAGGGTCGTAACATGGGCATCCTCTGTACGGGGCGTCCAGCGCACTCAGAGCTCAGCCGTGGTGCAGCAGAGCTTTGGGGGATCACAGCTTTGAGCACAAGTGCAAAGTCCTTCTCAGATCCTTGGCAAACTGGAGGTGTTTAAGACCAGGCTGGACGTGGCCTTGGGCAACCTGGTCTAGTGGGAGATGTCCCTGCCCATGGCGGGGGGGTTGGAACTCGATGATCTTCAAGGTCCCTTCCAACCTAAACCATTCTATGACTCTATGATTCTATGAAACTTGGCCCTCGCACTGCACACAGGAATCCAATTTATTTCAAAGAAACAGCTGGAAGTTTTTCCTTCCCTTTCCATGTCTGCGTGTCTCCATTTTCCTGACCCGGCAAGATGTTTCAGCAAGAACAGAGATGACCAGAGAGAGCTAGATTTAACTCTATCTGGGTTTTAGCTCTCCTAAAGATGATCTCTGGCTACTCGGACAATTTCTCTGTATTCTTCCCAGGCTACGTGTCCGTGCTTCCACCCTCTGTAGGCTTCCTTTTTGTGTTTGAGATTGTCCAGGAGCTCCTTGTTTATCCATGCAGGCCTCCTGAGCTCGGAGAAGGTGATCCTTGAATATTAACCAGCTTTCTTGGACCCCTCTTCCCTCCAGGGCTTTATCGCATGGTTCTATGCCAAGCAGATCCCTGAAGAGGCCAAAGTCCGTTCTCCTGAAGTTGAGGGTACTGAGCTTTGATGACATTTTGATGACAGGAACCTTTGGGATCACTAATGCTATCTGATGTCTCCCAGGATTTAGGGATGACAACAGGACAGCAATTTTGGGACACATTTGCAAAAACCTCCTAGCTTGAAAGCACCTACCTGGGCTTCTGTCATGGCACACATGATGGTGCCAGGGTCTGAACGCCATTTTCCAAGAAGTGGAGAAGGCAATACACCATGATTTTTATGGTGGTGATTTATTCCAATACATGGACAGAAACTGCTCCCATAACTCAAAAGAAATTGCAAAGAGGGAAAAACGAGGCATGGGGGTTTTTTATGCACACAAAATGGAAAGAAATAAAAAATGCTCTGTTTTCTGAGACGGGTTCCAAAAGAGTGGGTTGATTATTTTCAAGTTTTTATGGGGTTTGGGTTTTGGATTCTGTTCACTAAAAGTATACAAATGCTCTGAGAATGACATTTTTTCCCCATCAAAAATAAAAAAAAAAAATCTAAATTAAAAATTTAGATGAGTTGCAGATGCAAGAAAGTAACTGGATGGGAGATGACAGCAGGCTAAAGCCAAAATGGTTCATTTCCCGGCTCCAACCTGGGCATCTCCTCTTGTTCCACATCAACTAGAGGCCTCAGGCTGAAGTGGACATATCCCCTCACAAAACTGCTGTCATCCTCACTTGTCCTACCCAGAAAACATGGATACCACTGCTAAGGCTTGTCAGGACACCCAGGCTGGACTGCAGGACTGGGCCTAATCCAGATGGGTTCCCCCAGATCTCTTTTGAGGGCGCTTGCAGAAGATGGTTGGTATTTTCCCCTGCATGGAGCTACAAATAAGTCTGGTTAGCTTTTCTCTGCTTTTTAAAGGATCGTATATAATAATGAATACAATGCTTAGCAACCCGCAAGACCTCCTGCTAAGCAGAAATCTATAGGCTGGGCTATTAAAATAAATGAGAAATCACCATTGGTCTCAGCATGAGCAGGATTTGCCCAGATCTGAATGACACAAAGGAAAAAAGGAGATAAAATACAATCAGGTATATTAAAGTGAGGCTGCTTAAACAGTGATTTTCCTGGTGATGCCTATTCATTCCTCTACCTTCTAACATACTGTTTTTCTTTTCTCACAGGATGAGTACAGATCGAGGCAATTTACATCAAACTCCTTCCCCAAACCTGACACTGGTAATTATTCCAAATTACAAGATTTGACAGGAGCCTGAAGAAGTGGCACTTAACTCCACTATAGCATTAAGTCTTTTTTTTCTTTCTTAATCCCCTTCCTAAAAGAAGAAAAATGATATGGCACTCTAAGTTGAAATGAGTGACTGAAAATATAATGCTAAAAATAAAAACATAGCTGTCGATATCATTTTACTCTGCTTGCAAACAGGACTACAGTTATGCATACTTCAACTTTTCTAATGGTCCCTTCGGTCCTCTGCGCCCAGGTCCCTGGCTTCTCTGCTCACCCCCTTGCCTATGTAGCCAGGATGGAGATGCTGAGACCTGCAGACAGCCCAAGCTGCCTGGGAAAGTGGAAGATGGAGCAGAGTTGTTCATCTTTATTCCTACAGTACCGGGTTTCCAGCTCAGGAACATTTTTTGCCATTTGTTCTTCATTGTGGTCGTTGAATTCAACTGGAAGGTGGTGCAACAGCAAGTGAATGTTATGCCTTACCATAACGCTGCAGGTGTGTGCCGTTCTGGCTGAGCTCCTTAAACATCCCTTAACATTTTACATAAATATTCCTTAAGAATTCCTCCAGCCCGCCAGCTGTTTAGCTAAGGTGGTACCTCTTACAGAGCGTCATGAAAGATCTCATACCTGGGCGGCGTCCAGATATCATCCCTCAGTCTCTGGTCCAAATAAGAGCAGAAAAAGGTTCAAAAAACATCACTGAGCAGCCCTGGGGAGAGGTCAGGAGAGGCTCCAGGTGGGGCAATGCCACTGGACCTGCGGGCACAGCCTCTGGCATTCCCCCTTTCCTTACGGGACTTTTTACAGACAGTGATCGGGGCAGCTTTGGGGACAGGCAGCTGTTCCCAGGTGGATGCCCTTTAGTGTGAACCCAGCTCCCAAAACACAAGCTTGGGAGCTGATGGGACCCCCCAGCTGGTGGAAAGCCTATGGTGGGGTGTCCTGGGAAGGGGTGGGCTTGCTCAGCCATTTCCAGGGTCTTCAAGGCAATGGCTCATTCCAGCACCCCCGGCTTTTCTGCTGGAGCACCACAATACTGGGGTACTATTACAGCAGCAAATTGGCCCATTAAGCCTTAGGAATAATGACTGCTGTTGGTAATTATCCCTAATCCACTAATGAGCTATTGTTTGCTGCGAGCATTAAGTGTAAGCTTAATGATGTGAAAAAAAGCAAAATAGACTTGCCCCAAAACTGCTAAACCAACTTAATTGAACAGATGCTTGCTTAGCACCTGCATTGTCATGCTGATTCATAGAGAATTGTTTTAATTGCAAGATGATCTTCAGCGGATCGTGTTTCCTTCACCTTAGGGCAGGTTCAGAAGTCAGAAAGTAGGAATTGATTAATTTGGTGGCATTAGTATTAAGGTTTAGCGCATGCAATGTAGCTTTTCATCTAAGCTGACCAACACACGGATGGTATGGACCAATAGCAGAGAAAAAACTCTGTAGCAATAATAGGAGAGCATTAAAATCCCCTAATAGGAACTGCAAAATTGAAACCAAGTGTTGTACAATTTAATTTCTGTCCCGTATGAATTATATACTTATTAAGTAAAAGAAATGTTAAATGAAATGTATAAATTATTATAACAGCACTTGTGTAAAACAAAGTTTCGCTTTGTAAACTTTTGAATGCCAAGATTGATGGCTTTCATGACTTTCCCAAGATCTTGCAAATTTGGCCGGGGTTGCTATTTTTGCAAAATTTAGTCAGTGAATTTATTACTTACACTGCAAAATCAGCGCAGTTCATTACCAACATAAGAACTGCAAACATGTTATGAATTAGGTGAAAACAGCTTTTCCTAGAAAGAGGAGGCATTTACACTGTTTAAACATGACCTTTTCTTGTGGAAAACCACAACAAATTCAAGGTCAAACTTCAATATTCCTTGTTCTGCCCCAAACTGCTAAAAATTATCAACACAGGAAAGAGGATAGTAATTTATCCTCCCCTAATATATACACATCAAAACTGAATGCTGCAATTGTCCTTCAAATACAGTGCCATTGAAGATACTGCTCTTGAATAAAACTTTCATGTTTTTATCTGTAGTAATTCCTTAACTGCTGGCTTTGGAATGCCAGCAGCAGTGAAAGATGGCGAAGTGGAAAGAGGAAGAAAAAAAACCTGGATAAGAAAACAGGATTCATACCTCTAAGGAGTGCTAAAGAAAATCCAGGCAGACAGTGCCAAGGTGTCCCTCCAAGTCATCTTCGCATCCGCTCCATCACTGAGAGATGTTCTACTCTTTTAATTATTATTCTTATTAGTTGAAATGCAGCGTTCTGTTCTTAGCATTAAAGAAAAAGCAAGTTTTATATGCAAGATAACTCCAAGAACTGCTGTGGTTGAGCTTAAAACACTTTTTGGGGACACCGCATGCCCATTTCCCCAACCCCAAGAACGCTTCTTAATACGCAACACTCATGAAATAAGTTCTATATACATGCTTTCCTCTTCACCATGGGTTTGGAAACACAAAGTGACTGTTACAATCTTTTTGAGCGTCCTAGAGAGAATACTTAAGTTACACACCCAAATAATATTAATTCATATTCTTCAGAGCCAGCGTGGCAGCCGTGCGGTTTGAGTACTTGTCCCAGAGATGTCCCAGGTTTTTTCCACCTCTCCCTTCAGCTTTGGCCGCTAAACGTCTGCAATTTCCAGCGTTCGCTCTGCCAGTGTTTCTCCTTTTCCCCACGCCTGGAGGAGCGGGAACGTTTCCTCTGGGAAAGTGAGCAGAGGAAAACCACTGAGAGCGGAGAGAAGGGCAATGCTGGGCTGCTCGTCCCGATGCCTCCGCTAGAAACAGCATCCCAGCGGTGTCAGTGCAAACTCTTCTGCGATGAGGTCTTCAAGAGTATTTTTCTTTGAATAGAAGACCAGGTCCTCAGCAGGCGCTCGGGGTGTCGCACCAGCAAAGTCAGCCGATAACCAGGACAGAGATCACGGGGCTGAGTTTGGGGGTTGAAGGGTAATAACTCGTTGGGGATCTTCAGGTAGAATTGGCAATACCTGTGGAAATCACCACGCTGCTTCAGCCACAGCCGTCCCCTAAACCTCTGCCAGGTTCCCAGAGGTGGAAAAAGAGACTCGGACCTTGAAAATGTGTTTTCTGATCCAAAGTATTCAGCCCTCGGTCCTAGCCAAAGGGTCTCTCCAATGCCAACGCTCAGCATCCCGCTCTGAGCTTGTGCTTGGTGTGAAAACTAACTCTAGCCCATAAATCCATAGCTTATTCATCTGCATTTATTCACAGAAGGTCTACAAAACACCCGTTGTCACCACTGTTAAAATCTGAGGAGTTAAAATCTGAATTCAAATCCCTTGATATTCTGTTATATTTATGATTCTGCAGTGAACGGCCAATCAGAATGACATAATAACATCATAATTCTTACTTTTTTTTTCCCATTATTTCCTATCCAGGAACTTTTTACCAAATCAGACCAGGAAGAAGAGGTTTGGGGGTTGCTGTTGTCATCTTTCAGGCACAAGTTAACAAGAAAAAAAGAAGTTATTCCTGGCAAAATTACAGGCTAGAAATAAGAGGTTCTCAGCTGAGTACCCAGCTCACGACTTTGAATATACATTGGCATTTTCTTACAGGGGTTGTTAAAGCTTACTGCTAATAGCCGTACAAAATAGGAAAAATCCTACTGATTGCCCTTTGGGAATCATTTACTGCTGACTCTGTCTGACACCACCACGCAGCGGGGATTTGAATTGTATCTCCTTTCTCAGGTACATTCAGGGAGCCGAGAGACAATTCCTACACCAAGAATAACGACCGTTAAAACAAGCAGTTTAGGTGCATGTGAAATACTGGACTTTGGGGCAACAGGGGGTGAAAGAGAAAAAATATTTCTGAAGTTGGGCTCCTGTCATCTCTCTTACCCCCAGAAGCAAGCGTAGAAAGGGCTTGGCGTGAAGGAGGGAGAGAGGGAGAGCTGCTCTCCACAAACATCACTTCTGTGAGCCTTTCAGACCTCAGCTCTCACCTCTCCCCCACCCTGCAGTGGGCATCCCAGCACGGCTCCCGTGCGTAAACCTGACGTCAGACTTCAGAGCGCTCAGAATTTAACTGAAAAACCAATTTACACAGCCCTCTTCCTTAAATTCCTTCCAAATCCCCAGTTAAGTGCTAAATATCACAGGGTTGAAAATTTCACCCAAATGTTATTTATATGTCAAGCGTTTTGATGCAAAATGTATCCTATGATTGTGGAACCTCCTCTTCTCATTAAAACATTCCATGCTGCCATAAATCTGTCTCGTAGGGGCTAATTTATGTCTAAGCAAATGATTTCCCATTTTTTTGTAATACAAATGTTTAGATTGCAACATTCTCCCCTCTCTGGAGATTCTGTATCTACAGCCACGGGAACAGCAATCTCACTAACACGTTTTCATATATACTACTTTCACTGTACCTTGCTCGCCAGGCCAGCGGGCTCTTCAGTCCTTGGTGAGCACTTTCTGGATCCTACAAATATCCTATGCCAGACAGACACCACTACAACAGAAACAAAGGTCACATTTATGGAGTCTGCAAAGCAAAGGAACGCTTTTTTGCTCAGCTGCCTAGAAAGGCAATTTAATAGAAATTGGGAGAAGGAAAGCAAAAAGGAAGGAAAAAGCAATATTTTCTGCAGCAAGCTCATGCAGTCTCTTGATGCTGAGGGCTACGATCTCTGGTTATAGCAGACCACAGTAGATTGATTTTAGATGAGGACTAATACAGCAAAACTGTTTGGGTGCCAAGGCAGAGCTAACATTGTGGAGGATATTCTTTGTGGGCTGATGTGAAACCCCTTAATAAGACTGTTCGGGTAACTAAAGGCAGCTTGTCTCATGCATACGCACTCCCACACTCCCTTTGCTTCAGTCCCACATCCCCCAAACAGTAGGTCTCTTCTAGACCCCATTATATGCAGTTACCACTACGTTGGACCTTCGTTCCCTACAGCAACGAGACAGCAGTTGGGATTTGCCGTGACTCTGGGCAGCCAGTCCAGCACATGACTCTTTTGGTACTAACAAAGAGGTTATTTTCTCAGACAACAGATCACAACCTCATTTTCCCTTTCTGAGGAGATTTCCCAACTAATAATAGTTAAGTATGAACAGAAAATTGTGTGGGATTATCAAGGATTTTTAATTCATTAATTTGGATACATTTTATGTGCAGAATCACCATGTGTTCAAGCCAAGGCTGAGCTAGAACCACACAAATATTACACCCCGCCTTGTTAATGCCAGCAAAGCCCTTTTTATTGCATAATTCTGCAGCCTGTCTGTAGTTTTTATTTCATTAATTTTCATCCTGATAATTGGAAGCAGCTTCTCTCCTTGCTTTTTTAAGGTTTAATGAGCTACATAACTTCATGCCTCCCACTGAGGGGCTGTAGGTCACTTTGCACTCTGGAGAACTGCAACACCTTTCCCTA